>NC_091979.1:15812998-15895498 GCF_044704955.1 Pristiophorus japonicus | reverse complement strand
TTTTTATCTCATAATACTCCTGTGAAGCGCCTTGCTGCGTTTCACTATGTTAACGGTGCTATATAAATACAAGTTGTTGTTGTCCAGTGGTCATGAAAGGCGCTACATAAATGTAAGTCTTTCTTTTCACGGCTCTAGTTGAAAGCAAGGAGTGCTCCCACTCTACTGATCAACATTCATCCCTCAACCCAACCCCAACGACTACGTGGTCATTCTTTAGTTGGTTGTTTGTGGGATTGGGCTGGGCGAAAAAAACAAAAATGGCTGCTGTGTTTGTCTGCACGACAGTGACTTCACTTCAAAGTAGTTCAGTGTACGGGAACTACAGCAGGATGTTTCTTGGAGGGATGATGATGCACCATCTTCCTTTCTTAAACGTACTGCTCCGTGGGGACAAGCGATTTGGCCGCACCAAGCATCACAGCCAAGTTCACCCTTTCTCACCGGTGAGTGGGAAATTACGCTGATTATCCCACTTTGAAAATGGCAAATGGAAAAGAAAACGGCGGGTAAGAAAATCGGACAGTCTGCAAAAACAAGGCATCCAATTCGCTACTGCCCATTCCTCGTTGTCAACGAAGACCAAATCCAGCTGTGTTGAATCGGTGAGGGACAACCACTCCCCACAAACCAGTCTCCAGGGCGAGGCTGCACCACAGGGTTGACATTACATAGAATGATAGAATTTTACAGCACAGAAACAAGCCATTCGGCCCAACAGGTCCTCGCTGGTGTTTATGCGCCACAGGAGCCTCCTCCGACCCATCTCACCCCATCAGCATATGCTTCCATTCCTTTCTCCCTCATATGCTTATCCAGCTTCCCCTTAAATGCATCGATGCTATTCGCCTCCATGTGGCAGCGAGTAGAGCGACGTGACCGGGGCCCGGGAGAGGCATGGGTTCGGGGCCCAGAAGAGGCGAGGGCCCAGGGTCAGCACACACTGTGCGATATGTGTGCGCACTAGGTCCGTGCAGCAGAGCAGGTTTCCAGTCATCTTGGTTAATCCTTACCACTGGACCAAGACCTAGCTCTGTCAAGTCCGTGTGGTGGCTGGTGTGCAGTGGTCACCCACACGTTAAAACAATTCACAAACAGGCATATTCCACCTTTCAAGATTTAATTCGGGACCTGGAATTTTAGGCCCTTCATTGAAACACCTGTGAACTTTTTGACGTGGAAGCAAGTCATCCTCAATTCGAGGGATTGCTTTGATGATGATGGTAGCAAGTTCCTCAACCATGCCATATCCACGCTCTGCCTGGGAGAGTGACCTGGAGGCATAAGCCACCGGTTGGAGTCGGCCGTCATCATTACCCTGCTGCAACACACACCCAACCCCGTAGGATGATGCATCGCATGTTAAAACCAGTTTTTTACAAGGGTCATACAAAGTCAACAGTGAGAACACAGCAGGTTCCTCGCCTTATTGAAAGCCCGTTCTTGACAGTCCCCCCCAAAACCATTCACAACCTTTACGCAGGAGCGTGTGTAACGGCTCCAACAATGTGCTTAAGTTTGGCAGAAAGTTCCTGAAATAGTTCAAAAGTCCCAGGAATGATCGCAACTCCGACGTGTTGCCGGGCCTGGGCGCCCGGCGGATCGCCTCGGTTTTTGATTCAGTGGGCCGGATCCCATCTGCGGCAACCCTCCTGCCCAAAAACTCGACCTCTGGGGCCAAAAATACACACTTGGCCTTTTTCAGCCGCAAGCCTACCCGGTCCAGTCGGCGTAGCACCTCCTCCAGGTTGTGGAGGTGTTCCTCAGTGTCTCGACCCGTTATAAGGATGTTGTCTTGGAATACAATTGATCCAGGAATGGATTTGAGGAAGCTTTCCATGTTTCTCTGAAAGATAGCTGCCGCCGAACGAATGCCAAATGGACACCTGTTGTAGATAAATAATCCTTTCTGCGCCGTGATGGTGGTCAGAAGCTTGGATTCTTCAGCCAGTTCCTGAGTCATGTAGGCCGAAGTGAGGTCCAGCTTCGTGAACAGCTTGCCACCTGCCAGCGTGGCAAAAAGGTCCTCCGCTCTCGAGAGCGGCTATTAGTCTTGCAGCGGCACTCGGTTGATGGTGGCTTTGTAGTCGCCACAAATCCTGACCGAGCTATCTGCTTTGAGGATTGGAACGATGGGACTTGCCCAGTCGCTGAATTCAACGGCCGAAATTATGCCCTCTCTGAGCAGCCTGTCCAATTCACTTTCAATTTTCTCAAGCATCACATACGGCACCGCTCAGGCTTTGTGGTGCACTGCTCTGGCGTCCGGAGTGATGCGTATCACTATTTCAGTGCCCTTGAACGTTCTGACCCCGGGTTGGAACAGTGACCCGAATTTTTGTAGGACCTGTGAGCATGAACTTCGCTCCACAGATGAAATGGCGTGCACATCCCCCCATTTCCAATTCATCCCGGCTAGCCAACTCCTCTCCAAGAGCGCGGGGCCATTTCCCGGGACGATCCAGAGTGGCAGCCGGTTCTGTGATCCATTATGTGTTACCACCAAGTTTGCACTGCCCAGCACTGGGATGATCTCTTTGGTGTACATCCGTAGCTGCGTGTCAATGCGTTCCAGTTTGGGCCTGCTAGCACTGTGTGGCCATAGTCTCTCAAATTGTTGGGTGCTCATAAGTAACTGGCTAGCTCCTGTATCCAGCTCCATGCGCACCAGGATGCCATTCAATCAAACTTTCATCATCATGGGTGGCATTTTAGTGTATGAGCTGTGGACCTCAGCCACGTGAACCCGCTGAACTTCAGCATCCATGGCTTTTCCCCAAGCATCATCCTGCATTGCAGACCACTCATCTGGTTCCTCTGTCTCGCAGATTAGCCTCGCTACAGCCTTTTTGCACATCCTGGCCAAGTGTCCACTGATGTTACAAATCCGACAGGTATATTTCTGGAACTTGCAGCTTTTCGAAGTGTGTCTACCCCCACACCTCCAGCATGAGCTGAGATTGTTGTTAACAAAAGGACTGTTACCAGGCATTCCTCTCTGATTGCCCATTTGGCTGTTTCTAAGCACTCTGATGGTGGGTGTTAATAGTCCCATCGCGGGACACATTATTCCACGTGATGGCGTGAATTGCCGATCTGCTTTCCATTGTCCCTGTTGCGGGCCCACCCTAGAGTCTGTTGCTGCCTGGGCGGTTTTGAAATGCCCTTGCCTGCCTGCGGGGTCCCTAGCCGCGTTCACAATGTTAACTCCCTGGTCCATCGCCATGTTGGGACCAGGGCTGCGCGTGTAAATTAGTTTGGTCTCCTCTTCCCCTGCCATGAAGGTCTGAGCTATCAACGCTGCCCCTTCTAAAGTCAAGTCCTTGGTCTCTATGAGCTTCCTGAAAATCCTGGCATAGTTAATGCCCTCAATGAAGAAATCCCTTAACATCTCCCCCCTGCAGGCGTCTTTGAACATACAGAGACTGGCCAAACGCAAGAGATCCGCAACGAAGTCCGAGATGTATTGTCCCTCCCGATGCCGGTGTGTGCAAGACCGGTGCCGGGCCATGTGTACGCTGCTCGCCGGCTTGAGATGCTCACTGATCAGCTGGCTGAGCTCTTCAAAGGACTTGTCCGCTGGCTTTTCGGGTGCGAGCAGGTCTTTCATCAGTGCATACGTCTGTGGTCCGCAGCTGGTCAGTAGATGCGCCCTCCGCTTGTCAGCCGCTGCCGCTCCCAGCCAGCCCTTCGTGACAAAGCTCTGCTGGAGTCTTTCCATGAAGTCGTCCCAGTCCTCACCCACACAGTAGCGTTCCTCTGTGCTACCGGTGGCCATCCTCGTGGTTCAGTGATTCCCGTTTCTCGTCGCCAAATGTGGTGTCCCTGCACCGTACTACAAATTCACACGAGGCATGTACTGCAGACACAGTCACTACGTGACCTTAACCTTTATTCCCAGAACCAAGGAGTGCTGACCCTGGGTGGGACCTCCCCTTTTATACATGGAAACCCAGGTGAGGAGTGTCTCCCACAAGTTCACCCCCTGTGGTCAGGTTGTGCATTTCTAGGGTATAAGTACAGTGCACAGGAGTTGCATGAAGGTTACAGTTACATGAAGATTACCGTTGCATGATGGTTACATACATGACAACCACCACCTCCAAGTTCCCCTCCAAGTCACACACCATCCTGACTTGGACATATCTCGGCCGTTCCTTCATCGTCGCCGGGTCAAAATGCTGGAATTCCCTCCCTAACAGCACTGTGGGAGCACCTTCAACATATGAACTACGGCGGTTCAGGAAGGCGGCCCACCACTAATGTTCCCTGAATTTTGTACTTGGGTTCACAGGCCCTTTAACGGACTATGCGGCACATTCAAATTTCCGCGCACGCGCGGTTTTTCCATTGTGAAGCCGTTATCTGGCTGGCACGGTACCTCTAGACCACTACGCAGCCGTGCAGCTAAACGGGAACATTACTCGACACCATCTTCTCAAGGGCAATTAGGGATGGGCAATAAATGTTGGCTTTGCCAGCGACCCCACCAACTCGTGAGTGAATAAATATTTGTTTTTAAATGTATTTTAATCAAAGAATAGTTTATAGTGTCAACTGTGGCTCAATGGGTAGCACACTCTCCTCAGGGTCAAAAGGTGGTGGGTTCAAGTCCCACTCCAGGAACTTGAACACATAAAAAATCCAGGCTGACACTCTTGGTGCAATGCTGAGGGAGCGCTGCTCTGTTGGCGATGCGGTCTTTTGGATGAGACGTTAAACCGAGGTCCCGTCTGCTCTCTCAGGTTTATGCAAAAGATCCCACGGCACTATTTCGAAGAAGAGAAGGGGAGATATCCCCGGTGTCCTGGACCAAAATTTATTACTCAATCAACATAACCAAAAACAGATTATCTGGTCATTATAACATTGCTGTTTGTGGGAGCTTGTTGGGCGCAAGTTGGCTGCCGCCTCACCCACAATACAACAGTGACGACACTCCAAAAGTACTTCATTGGCTGCAAAGTGCTTTGAGACATCCGGTGGTCGTGAAAGGCACTATTGAGTGTAATATCTCCAAGTTTGCAGATGACACTAAGCTGAGTGGCGGTGTGAGCTGTGAGGAGGATGTTAAGAGGTTGCAGGGTGACTTGCATAGGTTAGGTGAATGGGCAAATGCATGGCAGATGCAGTATAATGTGGATAAATGTGAGGTTATCCACTTTGGTGGCAAAAACACGAAGGCAGAATTTTATCTGAATGACGGCAGATTAGGAAAAGGGGATGTGCAACGAGACCTGGGTGTCATGGTACATCAGTCGTTGAAAGTTGGCATGCATATACAGCAGGCAGTGAAGAAGGCAAATGATATGTTGGCCTTCATAGCTAGGTGATTTACGTATAGGAGCAGGGAGGTCTTACTGCAGTTATAGAGGGCCTTGGTGAGACCGCACCTTGAATATTGTGTTCAGTTTTGGTCTCCTAATCTGAGGAAGGACGTTCTTGCTATTGAGGGAGTGCAGCGAAGGTTTACCAGACTGATTCGAGGGATGGCAGGACTGACATATGAGGAGAGACTAGATCAACTGGACCTGTATTCACTGGCATTTAGAAGGATGAGAGGGGATCTCATAGAAACATATAAAATTCTGACGGGACTGGACAGGTTAGATGCAGGAAGAATGTTCCCGATGTTGGGGAAGTCCAGAACCAGGGGACACAGTCTAAGGATAAGAGGTAAGCCATTTAGGACTGAGATGAGGAGAAACTTCTTCACTCAGAGAGTTGTTAACCTGTGGAATTCCCTACCGCAGAGAGTTGTTGATGCCAGTTCATTGGATATATTCAAGAAGGAGTTACATATGGCCTTTATGGCTAAAGGGATCAAGGGGTATGGAGAGAAAGCAGGAAAGGGATACTGAGGTGAATGATCAGCCTTGATCTTATTGAATGGTGGTGCAGGCTCGAAGGGCCGAATGGCCTACTCTTGCACCTAGTTTCTATGTTTCTATAAATGCAAGACTTTCTTTCTTTAAAAGAAAACAATCAGGAATAAATGCAAAAGAGAATCGCTCTTTCAAAGAGCCAGCACAGGCATGATGGGCCGAATGGTACTGTATAATTGTAATTCAGTTTGGATAGTATATAATGTGATTTTGAGGGTGAAGGAGGGAGAATCCATTTTTTTTTGGTCCTCAAATATGCTTTTTCTTACCCAAGCCGGGGAGGGGAGTGGGGCAGATGTCGGGCAATTTTCACCTGCAGACTTTAATCTCTGATGAGGACGTAAATGTATATAACAATCAAGGGAGTTTGCAATCCTCCCAGATAGGGCTGTTGAACCGTGAGATAAGACAGAAGGAAGGAGATGGTAGAGGTTGAGGGGAGGGCGGTGGGAGGGTTTGGGAGGGGGAGGGTGGTCGGTCATGTCAGTACAGATGTTCTCTTTGTGCACCTCCATTGAGATGTTAATCGGCGCAAATTGATGAAGACGCAGAATGCAACAAGCTAAATGCCCGCCACCCAGGAGGGGCACCATTCATCAGCCGTGCAGCTATTCGCTCATTTAATCAATTAACTAATTGATTCATTATGTCCACTTTACAGCTTGGGGTTTTTTTTTATTACAGGAGTACAGGCAGACTCAACTGTCAAAGATGCAGCTCTGTTTATTAAAGGATATTTAAGAGCAAATTGAAGCACAGCTGAAAAATAAATGCCGAGTTTTGTGGAGTACAAACTGGTTTAATGGTGTGGCCGGGGGCTGCGTTAGAGCAGAGCCAAGAGAAACGGTTTAAGTAAAAAATATCTCAATCTAGCCTCGGAAACTGGGCATAAGGCACTTTCGTATCCGGAATGAAAGAAAAAAAAAGGACTTGCATTTTTATAGTGCCTTTCACGGCCTCAGGACGTCCCAAATTGTTTTACAGCCACTTTTGAAGTGTAGATACTGTTGTAATGTAGGAAACATGACAGCCAATTCAACAGCGAAAGCTCCCACAAACAGCAATGTGATAATGACCAGATTATCTGTTTGTTTAGTGATGCTAATTGAGGAATAAATATTAGCCCAAGACATTGGGATAACTCCCCTGCTCTTCTTCAAAATAATACCATGGGATCTTTTATGTCCACCTAATGGGGCCTCGGTTTAACGTCTCAGCCGAAGGATGGCACCTCCGACAGTGCAGCGCTCCCTCAGTATTGCACTGAGAGTGGCAGCCTGGATTTTTGTGCTCAAGTCCCTGGAGTGGGACTTGAACCCATGACCTGCTATCTCAGAGGTGGGAGTGCTACCCATTGACCACAGCTGACAGCACTGATAATAATCACTTGTATGGGTGAGTTCAGAACAAGGGGGATGGCATAAATATAAGACAGCTAGTAATAAAAGAAAGACTTGCATTTATATAGCGCCTTTCAAAGCGCTTTACAGCCAATTAAATACATTTTTTGGAGTGCAGTCACTGTTGTAATGTGACTGAACAAAGAATTTAGGGGGAATTTCTTTACACAGAGAGTGGCGAGAATGTGTGACTCACTGCTATAGAAACATAGAAAACAGGAGCAGTAGTAGGCCATTCGGCCCTTCGAGTCTGCACCGCCATTCAATATGATCATGGCTGATCCTCTATCTCAACACCATATTCCCGCTTTTTCCCCATACCCTTTGATGCCTCTTGTTTCTAAAAATCTATCTATCTCCCTCTTAAATATATTCAGTAACTTGGCCTCAATAGCCTTCTGTGGTAGAGAATTCCACAGGTTCATGTGGAGCAGTTGAAGCGATTGACACATTTATGCTCTGCAATGAACTGCCTGAAAGGGTGGTGGAAACAGATTCAATAATCAATTTCAAAAGAGAGCAGGATAAATACTTGAAGGGTAAAAACGTGCAGGGCTACGGGGAGTGGAACTAATTGGATAGCTGTTTCAGAAAGCCAGCACAAACAGGATGGGCCGAATGGCCTCCTCTATGCTGTATGATTTAAGGGGAGGCTTGATGCGGGGCAAGGGAACAGAGGGATATGGGGGCAGGATAAGAAGAGGTAATTAGAGTGGAAGGAGCCTCCTGTTGAGTATAAACACTGGCAAGGACCAGCTTGGTCGAATAGCCTGGCTTTGTGCTGTAGATTCTCTGTACAATTTTTGTAATCGTAGAAGGGTAGAAATGATTATAGGTGATAGGTGTAGCCACCTGGTGTAGAGACCTGAGCACAAAATCTAGGCTGACACTCCAGTGCAGTGCTGAGGGAGCGACGTACTGTCGGAGGTGCCGACTTTCGGATGAGATGTTAAACCGAGGCCTGTCTGCTCTCTGAGGAGGATGTAAAAAATCCCACAGTCACTATTTCAAAGAAGAACAGGGGAGTTATCCCTCAATCAACATCATTAAAACAGATTATCTGATCATAGAAAGAAAGAAGGAAAATAAAATGAAAGAAAGAAAGAAGGAAAGGAAAATGAAAGAAAGAACAAAAGAAAAGTGAAAGAAAAGAAGTGAAAGAAAAAAAAGAAAAAAAAGGGAAAGGGAAAGAAAGAAAGAGAAAGAAGGGAAAGAAAGACGAAAAAGAAAGAAGAAAAAGACAGAAGAGAAAAAAAGAGAGGGAGGGAGGGAGGAAGGAAAGAAGGGAAAGAAAAAAGAAAAAGGAGAAAGAAAGAGAAAGAGTGAAAGAGAGAGAAAGAGAGAAAGAGAAAGAAAAAAGAGAAAGGAAGAAAGAAAGAAATGGGATGTTACCTGCACATTGGGTGAGGGCAGATAGGGTTTGGATGAAAAGCCCCCACGGGCGAAGGGCCTGATGTCACTCACGGATGAGGGCCAGACAACTGCTGGCGGTAACCGAACATAAGTCACTGCATTCAGGGTAGGCTAGTACCTGGGCACAATAGTCTAATGGCTATGGTCGTCAATACAACTCCCATCATGACAAGTTATGAAATTGAATTTATATCAGCAAATCTGGTCATTTGTGGACTGGGACAGGAAAATGGCCATGAAAGCGGCTGGACTGTTGTAAAACCCCAATTGACTCACTAATGGCCTTCAGCAAAGGGTCTCTGCCACCCCCTGGTTCGGTCTACACGTGACTCCAGTCCCAACCCTCCTGCTTCTCCTGACGCACAAGCAATGCTGGAATGGCACTTACCTCTTCGATGAAGCAGTCCTCACCTCTCTTTAGCTACTGGGTTTCCCGAGGCCCAGGAATCCCGGCCAGTCAGGGTTAAACCTGGGAGTGGGTTGGTTGCCTGCCCCCATTAAAACTGGAAGTAGGAGGGTTGGAGTCGGATTTGAGATTTCAAAACTTTAAATCCCACCCAATACAAACCCACCCGTTTTTTGGGGTTAAAATTATTTTTCTTGGGCAGTCCCTCGGGGTTGAGGATGAATTGCTTCCACACTACAAATGAGTTCTCAGGTAACTGAAGAGTCCAATCCAGAACCTACAGTCTCTGTCACAGGTGGGGCAAACGGTGGTTGAAGGAACGGGTGGGTGGGGAGCCTGGTTTGCCGCGCGCTCTTTTCACTGTCAACGCTTGGCTTCAGCTTGTTCTCGTCGAAGAGACTCGAGGTGTTCAGCGCCTTCCCGGATGTTTTTCCTCCAATTTGGGTGGTCTTGGGCCAAGGATTCCCAGATGTCGATGGGGATGTTGCACTCCTTCAAGGAGTCCCTGAGGGTGTCCCCGAAGTGCTTCCTCTGCCGACCTAAGGCGCGCTTGCAGTGTCGGAGCTCTGAGTGGAGCGCTTGTTTTCGGAGTCTCATGTCAGGCACGTGGATGATGAGGCCCATCCAGCGGAGCTGATCGAGGGTGGTCAATGCTTCGATGCTGGGGATGTTGGCCTGAGAGAGACCATTGACGCTGGTGCACCCATCCTGCCAATGGATTTGCAGGATCTTGCCGAGGCAATGTTGGTGGTACCTCTCCAGTGTTTTGAGATGCAGGATGTACATAGTCCATGTCTCCAAGCCATATAGGAGGTGGGCATCGCCACTGCCCTGTAGACCATGAGCTTGGTGCCGGGTTTGAGGTCCTGGTCTTAAATTACCCCCTTAAAGTCCCCAGCACAACTAGGGACAGGCAATGAGTACTGGCTTGGCTGTTTCAATCACATCTCAAATCCAACATTAAAAAAAATAGGAAGTGGAGAGATTGGAGCAGCTTGGGTTGTTCTCCTTAGAGGAGAGAAGGTTAAGGGGAATTTAATAACGGTGTTCAAAATCATGAGATGTTTTGATCGAGTAAATCAGGAGAAACTGTTTCCACTGGCAGGAGGGTCGGGAACCAGAGGATGCAGATTTAAGATAAGTGGAAAGAGAACCAGAGGCGAGATGAGGAGACATTTTTTTTAACGCAGTGAGTTGCTGTGATCTGGAACGCGCTGCCTGAAAGGGCGGTGGGAGCAGATTCAATGGTAACTTTCAAAAGGGAATTGGATAAATACTTGAAAAGGCAAAATTTGCAGGGCTACGGGGAAAGGGAGTGAGACTAATTGCTCTTTCAAAGCCGGCACGGGCACGATGGGCCGAATGGCCTCCTTCTGTGCTGTGAGGTTCTAAGGGCGAATTAGGAAAGTATACGAAGCCGAAACATTTTTAAAAATAGGAAAAGGTTGATTTTTTGTTGTTGTTGGAAGAGAATGTGAATGCAGGGTTGCTTTTTTACAACGCGTTGAGCATCAGTCTCAGTCTCTGTGTTGTAGCCTCGCTCGGTGACTGACTGCACCTTTACTGCCTGTCAATTTGCCACAATGGGTTCATTAAGAGCTGGGCTGGACTGATCAGCCCAAGTCCATTCCATCTGTCAGTCTGCGATCCCCGGGAGAGAGCCAGGGAGGCACCTGGGACCGGTCGTGTCTCAATTTATCCCATTAGCATCACCGCGCAATAAAAATAAACCTAATTTAACAAACAAGGTTTGTGAGTGCTCTCATTAGCCGAAGCCTGCGCTGACTAACCTCGGAGGATCAATCTGACCAAAGCATTTCTCGGTGTTGTCCTTCTCACTGAAGGGGAGCAGAAGCATTATTCCAGCACATGTCAGTGTAGTTGATCCATCTTAGATAGCTGTGGGCAAGTGATACCGAAATGCAATTTACTGATATGAAAAAGGAAAGACTTTGGAATTATACAACCTCCTTTCACGACCTCATGATGTTCCAAAGCACTTTACGGCCAATGAAGTACTTAAGCGTAGTCAGTGATATAATGTAGGAAACGCGACCGCCAATGTATGCACAGCAAGCTCCCACAAACAGCAATTAAATCAATGAACAGATCATCTGTTTCTTTTTAAAGAAATTATGTTGGTTGGTCCCTGTGATGTATGTACCTGTGAGTATGCTCACTGGTTTGTAGAGCTGTAGCCCAGTCCAGGCAGCGGCAGTCGAGGGGGTCGTTCAGCCCGACTGTCTGCCTCTCTTCCGCAGGCACATTCGAGCCAGGGTGTCTCAGGAGATGGAGCACGCGGTGTCCACTGGTACGCTCGCGGCCTTCCACGAGAGGTGGGCGCTGGAGGGACTGGAGTGCATCATCATCCCTAGCAACCAAATTTTAAATCGATCCAAGGTACTGTTAAAAGTTGCTTTGTTTATTTTGTCGGTTTTAGTTCCCCCCTTTAATCAGGGGACACTTGATTATTGTTTGCAACAAAATAGTTGTAGAGCTGTTGCATGGGTACGCTCATGGCCTTCCGCGAGAGGTGGGCACCGGAGGGACTGGAGTGCATCATCAACCCTGGGAACAGCATTTTAATTTGATTTGGCAAGGTTCCCAGTGATTTGTAAATTTGTAGATTCTCGTGCCCTTACCAAAAGGGGGCACTTGGAATAAAGTTATTTTAAAATAGTTGTAGAGCTTTTGAGTGGCTTAGCCAGTCACATGATGTTCACAAGATTCAATAAAACCCCAGCCAGTTGGGTTCAGGTGATCCACGATGAGGTGCGATGAACTGGTAATGTGTAGTGTGATTGCTAAACCTTTGTTAATAAACCAACTAGTTCTTAATAGCAACGTGTTGCTATGATTTTTTTAAGCAAAGAACCCATGACGAAAATACATTACAGTCCCACACACAAAAATGTGATAATGACCAGATAATCTGGTTGAGTGATGTTGGTTGATGGATAGATAATGACAACTCCCCTGCTCTTCTTCGAATAGCGGCCACGGGATCTTTAATGTCCGGTCGAGAGGGCAGACGGGGCCTCGGTTTAACGTCTCATCTGACAATGCAGCACTCCCTCCATTTCTTCTACTAATAACTAATTTCAGGACAGTAAAAGGACCATGTGCAACAACAACATGCATTTACATAACGCCTTCAATGGAAAACAATGTCACAAGGCATCTCACGGAGGCATAAGGAAAACTGTGCAATTTTTTCTTTATTCATTCTCAGGATGGGGCGTCTCTGGCGAGGCCAATATTCATTGTTCATCCTTAGATGTCCTTGAGAAGGTGTTGGCGAACCTGCTTCTTGAACCGCTGCAGTCCGTGTGGTGAAGTTGCTCCCACAGCGCTGTTAAGGAGAGAGTTCCAGGATTTTGAACCAGCGCCGATGAAAGAACGGCCGATAATTGTCCAAATCGGGATGGTGCTTGACTTGGAGGGGAACGTGGAAGTGATGTTGTCCCCGGGCGCCCGATGCCCTTGTCTTTCTAGGTGCTGGAGGACACGGCGAGTTTGGGAGGCTGAGTCAAAGAAGTAAAGAACAGGCAGGATAACCATGAAGCCTGGTTAAAGAGGAGAATGTTAAGAAGTGTCTTAAAGGAGGAGATGGAAGTGGCGAGGCAGGGAGAAAGTGGTTTAGAGAGGGAATTCCAGACCTTGGCGGTTGAAGGTACGGTCAATGGTGGGGCCAATGGAAGGATCATAAGAGTTTAAAGGAGCCTCTCAAAGGAGGAAAGAGAGAGATGGAGAGGTTTAGCGTAGAATTCTAGAGCTTAACGCCTAAATGAGAACACTTTCTGTGCGTAGTGGGGAAGATGTAAACCGCTGCGCAGAAAGATGTTAACCGGTGGGAAGAGGGAAAGATGTTAACCGGTGGGAAGAGGGAAAGATGTTAAGCCGAGATGTATACTCTCCTCTAATTCTGCCCTCCTGAGCATCCCTGATTATAATCGCTCAACCATTGGTGGCCGTGTATTCTGTTGCCTAGGCCCCAAGCTCTGGAACTCCCTGCCTAAACCTCTCTGCCTCTCTTTCCTCCTTCAAGACGCTCCTTAAAATCTATCTCTTTGACCAAGCTTTTGGTCATCTGTCCTAATTTCTCCTTATACAGCTCAGTGTCAAATTTTTTATTACTCCTGTGAAGCGCCTTAGGACGTTTCACTACGTTAAAGGTGCTATATCAATACAAGTTGTTGTTGTTGCATGTGGATTTAAATCAGTTAGCCAACGCGCAGAGGAGACATGTTAAGTGATACACACAGAGAAATGTTAACCAGTGCACAGACAGAATCAAGTCAGCCAATGCGGGTAGCCCCAATCTTGCCCTACGTGTGTCTTGTATTTTATTGCTGGTGCCTCCTGGTGCCCGGTTTATCCCTGAACGTACGGTGTGTGTTTATCGTTTACTGCGCTCGGCACATTCACATCTGGTTTTACGAGGCTGGATGGATTAGTGCCACTCTGTTGTGTAAATAAAATGGAGGTGGGGGGGTCGGGGAGGTGAGGTTTGGGTGGGGGTGAGGAGCATCGGTCGGTTCTCCCTGTTCTGCATGGGTCGTACCCCTGGGAAGAGCCGATAACATCAGCACTTCATTACCGAAATCCATTAACCCATCACAGCTTAATGAGCAAAAACAGAGGCGGAGAGTTTAAAGGGACGGCTGATTGAAAAAATCCGCCCGTAAATCACCTCTTGCTGAGGCCGAGTTGCCGAGCACGGGCTGCCGGTGATTGAAAGCTTGTTGTTGTGTAGCATTAGGTCACCCCTTTGATTATAGGACAGGCTCGCAATCAGGCCTCCTCCCCTCCTCCTCGGGTACTCTTACTCGCATTCTTTTTTCCTATTTGTGCCTATCTACACCCCTCATCGCGATGGGATGCGGTTCCCCAATGCGGGTAAAACTCCGGCATCCTGAAAATAAAAGAGAAAGAAAGAAAAGAAGTGAGAAAAGAAGAAAAGAAAGAAAGGAATTGTCACAAGCTCAGGTCGTCCCAAAGTGCTTTACAGCCAATGAAGTACTTTTGGAGTGCAGGCACTGTTATAATGTGAAACGCGGCAACCAATTTGCACAAAGCAAGGCTCCCACAAACAGCAATAAAATAAAATATAACGGGCTATAAATTGGACTCTTTTGCACCTCCCTTTGGCACCTCCGGGAGGACGATAACAGGAGGTGCTAACGTCTTTACGCCCGGGCGCGGCGAGAGCAGCGATGCCCGCGAAGTTCCCCTGGAGGTTTGCGGAGGCGGTAACCCCTAGCGCCACGATCTTCTGCACCCGGAGATTGTGTCGTCATCGTGCTGTGCAGCGTCCGGACCTGAACTTCGGTTCCGCCCCTTGCAGCATCGCCGAGCGACGACACCGACGGCTGCCGGAGGCATTGTTAGGGAGGCTGGCCGCTTGGGGGAGCGGTATTTAACGGTGATGATCGGTTGTGTCAATAAAAACATATTTCCGAATCCCTTAAGTCAATTTTTTCGCCTTTTCTTTGGCCACAATTGATCAGCCCTGCGCTCTGCTAGAATGTTTGGGGATGATCGGCGCATGTCACGGCTGCCGTCGGCGACAAGGGGATCGACTTCCTGCAGAGCTTGCAGCGATGGCCTGTCCCTTTAAGGGAGAGAAGAAGCCTCCATTCCCGGCGGCGCTGCCCTCGACATTGGGCAGCGCCGCCGGGAATGGAGGCTTCTTCTCTCTCTCACTGCTACCGCTCCTCTTGCCGGCTTTAGCGCTCCAAGGGAAGTGGTAGCACTTGATTTAGCGCTCCACACTAAACCGGAAGTTCGCATCGGAGTCAGTCGCATAGTGCCCGCTGATACTTTTGCGTTACTGCAAACGCTTTTCCCCAAATGGGGCGCTATGCAATTTCTCTCCCAATCTGTTTTAAGAACACAAGAACATAAGAAATAGGAGCAGGAATCAGCCATATGACCTCTCGAACCTGCTCCGCCATTTAATAAGATCCAGGCTGATCATCAACCTCAACTCCACTTATTCGGGCGATCTCCACATCCCTTGATTCCTCTAGATTCCAAACATCTATCTATCTCCACCTTGAATATATTCAGAGGCTCAGCATCCACAGCCATCTGGGGCAGAGAATTCCAAAGATTCTCAACCCTCTGAGGTGAAGAAATTCCTCTTCATCTCGGTCTTTAACGGCCTTCCCCTTATCCTGAGACTGTGCCCCCTAGTTCTGGACACTCCAGCCAGGGAAAAACCTCTCAGCATCTACCCTGTCAATCCCCTTCAGTTTCAATGAGATCACCTCTCATTCTTCTAAATTCCAAAGAGTATAGGCCCATTCTACACAATCTCTGATCATAAGGCAGCCCTCTCATCCCAGGAATCAATCTAGTGAACCTCTGTTGTACCTCCTCCAAGGCAAGTATATCTTTCCTTAGATAAAGAGACTAAAACTGTGTTTTAGTGATGTTGGTTGAGGCATATTAGCCAGGACATCGGGGAGAACTCTCCTGCTCTTCTTCGAAATAGGGCCGTGGGAACTTTTATGTCCACCTGAGACGACAGACGGGACACCGGTTTCGCGTCTCATTTGAAAGGCAGCGCCTCCGACTATGCAGCACTCCCACAGTACAGCACTGCACTGGGAGTGTCAGCCTAGATTCTGTGCTCGAGTCTTTGGAGTGGGACTTGAACCCACAACCTGCTGACTCAGAGGCATTGTGCTGCCCACCGAGCCACGGTTGATGTAGTGGCATTGAAGTTAACTAGTGGAGACCCGCGAGACTTTGACTCGGTTTTCACAGGAGAATGTGGCAGTGGGAAAAAAATAATTGTAAAAAAAAGAATCAGACTGACTTGCGACCGCCACTGTTTGGAAAGTGAGAGGGCGTCAGGTTGAAATCTGTCACGGTGCTCCCCCCCCGCCACCCCCCAGTGATGGAATAGCCGGTGTCCAATCATCATACAAGGCCCACATCGGCACTCGGGCAAGCCTGTGAAACCGCAGTGCGACGCGAGTCGCCTGTCTCAGGGGAAGAGAGGGAGGGAGAGGTAACATCGGAAAGAAAAGGAGCGAAAGGAGTTTTTCGTTGTGTGAATTAAAAGAACTTGGTATGTAAATTCGTTACCGCCCATTTTGAGGCGTTAATCCAAGCGGAGCGCTAATTTTAGCGCCTTGAATAAGTTTACGGCTCCCGCCGATAAATTTGCTGGAATCGAGCCAAGAACTGACAGGGGATTTAAATCAGCTGTTACACACTTGATCTGCGCGTGGGTGGTGGGCGTGGGCATGGGCGGGGGGCGCCAATGAAAATGCTCGCGTTAAATTCTGGAATCCATTGTGCATGTTCCAAAGTCCGATTTGAAATCCAGGGGAAAGCTGAGTCTTAAACGCGTGACGTAGTAATGCACCCATTAAAGTTTTCAAAGTCACTTGTTTTCAAGACGCACTGTTGTGTGTCTGCCACTGCAAACTGGGAGGCTCACGCACCGTGCTGGGTGTAAACGTTGCACTGACTGTGACCTCCGAGGGAAGTGCTTCCTCATCCCTTTAAGTAGCCACCAGTTAACGACTGTGGAAACTGACTGTTTTTTCAGACTTGATTAATGGTGGGCGCTAAATGAGGCGGCCGGACCGAATTTAGCGAGCGAGGCGTTCGCGCGGTCGTTGCACCCAACTGACATCATGACCGGACTGATTGTCAGCAGCCAGGCGCTAGCGTTTCACGCCCCAGTTAACCCTCAACTGAACTTTCCGGCGAGGGGCTAAAAGCTGCATGCACGCTATTACGCACGCGTTAGCGCCTCCTTCTGGCCTCTAACTGAGGCGCTAGACACCCGAATTTCCACCCCTCTGTTTGCAGGCGCACAACAACAACTTGCATTTATACAGTGACCGCTTCACGGGAGTGTTATCACATAAAACTTGACACCGAGCCACATAAGGAGATATCAGGACAGGTGGCCAAAAGCTTGGTCAAAGGAGTAGGTTTTAAGGAGCGTCTTAAAGGAGAAGAGAGAGACGGAGAGATTTAGGGAGGGAATTCCAGAGCTTAGGGCCTAACCAGCTGAAAGCACGGGCGCCCACGGTGAGGCGATGGAAATGGGGGACGCGCAAGAGGCCAGAATCGGAGGAGCGCAGAGATCTCGGAGGTTGTAGGGCTGGAGGAGGTTACAGAGATAGGGAGGTGGGCCATGGAGGGATTTGAGCACAAGGATGCGAATTTTAAATTCGAGGCGTTGCTGGACCTGAAGCCAATGTCGGTCAGCGTGCACAGGGGGTTGATGGGTGAATGGAACTTGGTGCGAGGCAGGACAAGGGCAGCAGAGTTTGGGATGAGAAATTACAAACTGTAAGGGTATTTAAATACAGGCCTCTTTCCGACTGAACTGGGTGGCTGGAGGGAGGGGGTGGGAGCTGATTGCCACGGTTTAATCATTGGCAGTTTTGATTTGTAAACTGTTAATTAAAGTGAAATTTATAAGGAGTGAAGTTGTGTCAGGTTTAATACAAGGGTTATTGCTGCTCCCAGTCTCCTGGGCTCCCAAATTAGCTGGGAGCCGCTTCGCAAATTAAACCGAGCTCAGAAATTGAAACTAATTCTTCATCCTGACTGGCGAGGTGAGAGGCTGAGATAATTTATACCCAGTCACTCCCCAAACAGGTTTCAATTAACAACAAATCTCGACAGATTGAATTAATCTGAAGATGCCTGTCCTGGCAGAATCCAGCGGCATTATTATAGGCACTGACCTGCGTCACCGCTGAGGATGGGTCCTGCAAGGCTCACCGCAGAGCAGGCTCAGCGGGAATGAAGTCTGGGTGGGGGAGGAGGTAAGTACTGGCTGCATATCAGAGGGCAAAAGTACACAAGACCGCCACTCAAAGAAACTTAAAATGAATGACTTTAAACAACAACAACTTGTATTTATATAGCACCTTTAACGTGGTGAAACGTCCCAGGGCGCTTCACAGGAGTATTATGTGATAAAAAAAAATTTGACACTGAGCCGCATAAGTAGAAATTGACCAAAAGCTTGGTCAAAGAGGTATGTTTTAATAATATAAGATATAGGGGCAGCAGTAAGCCATTCGGCCCCTCGAGCCTACTCCGCCATTCAATAAGATCATGGCTGATCCGATCTTGGCCTCAACTCCACTTTCCTGCCCCCTCCCCATAACCCTTGACTCCCTTATCGTTCAAAAATCTGTCTATCTCCACCTTAAATATATTCAATGTAACAGCCCCCAGCCTCCACAGCTCTTAAGGAGCGTCTTGAAGGAGGAAAGAGGGGTAGAGAAGCGAAGACATTTAGTTCTGGAGTTCCAGAGCTTAGGGCCGAGGCAACAGAAGACATGGCCACCAATGGTTGAGCGATTAGAATCAGGGATGCTCAGGATGGCAGAATTAGAGGAGCGCAGACATCTTGGGGGGTGCTTGAGGAGATTACAGAGATAGGGAGGGGTGGGGCCATGGAAGGATTTGAAAATAAGGATGAAAATTTTGAAATCGAGGCGTTACCAATGTTGGTCAGCGAGCACAGGAGTGATGGGTGAGCAGGACTTGGTGCGAGTTAGGACACGGACAGCCGAGTTTTGGATCACCTTTAATTTACGTAGGGTAGAATGTAGGAGGCCGGCCAGGAGTGCGTTGGAATAGTCAAGTCAAGAGGTAACAAAGGCGTGGATGGGGGCTTCAGCAGCGGATGAGCTGAGGCAGGGGTACTTTTCTGCAATTCTATTCGGCTTGGTACAATTGATTTCCATTGGAGAAGAGCGTTAAATAATGGGAATCCCGTTCAGTATCAGCTCTTCAGTGTACAGGGAATGATAGGTAGTTACCCCATTCTCAGTCATTCACAAAAGGAAGTTCCCTGTACAAGGAATTTTTTAAAAGACTTGGATTTATTTAGCGCCTTTCACAACCACTGGATGTCCCAAAGCTCTTTACAGCCAATGAGGTACTTTTTGAAGTGTAGTCACTGTTGTAATGTGGGAAACGGCAGCCAATTTACACACAGCAAGCTCCCACAAACAGCAACGTGATAATGACCAGATAATCTGTTTTTGTTATGTTGATTGAGGGATAAATATTGGTCCAGGACACCGGGGATAACTCTCCTGCTCTTCTTCGAAATAGTACCGTGGGAACTTTTGCATCTACCTGAGAGGGCAGACGGGGTCTTGGTTTCAAGCCTCATCTGAAAGACGGCACCTCCGACAGTGCAACGCTCCCTCAGCACTGGAGTGTCAGCCTAGATTTTTGTGCTCAAATCTCTGGGGTGGGACTTGAACCCACAAACCTCTGAGTCAGGTGTTGATGATGGGTAGTCACCCCATTCCTCAGTATTGGGCTAAGTACAAGGAATGGTGGGTAGTCACCCCAATGCAAGTTCTTCAATGTGGGGTAAGTGCAAGGGATGATGGGTAGTCACCCTATTTGCAGTCCTTCAGTGTAGGGGTAAGCAGAAGATAAAAGTTCAAACTTAAGCTCTCCAAGTACCTGAAAAATTGAGAATCTTCTCACCTCCCACAGTCTTCCTTTACTTTTTTAACACAGAGGGTTATTAGATGGGAAGATTCACCACAATTGGCTTTTTAGACAGAGACTGGAATACCATTTAAAAGGGAACATGCTAAGGTATTCGCCTCTGACTCTACCCTGCCTCGGCTCATCTGCTGCTGAAACCCTCTTCCATGCCTCTATTGCCTCTCGGATTTATTCCAATGCTCCCCTTGCCCACCTCCCATCCTCCTCCTTCCATAAACCTCTGCTGCCCGTATCCTGACTCGCACCAACTCCCGTTCACCTATCACCTCCATTGACTCAAATTTCAAAATGATCATCCTTGTGTTTGAAACCTTTCGTGGTCTCCTCATCCCTTCCCTCTCTCTCAGAACCCTCCCCCAGCCCCTACAAGTCTCTGGGATCTCTGTGCTCCTCCAATTATGCCGTTGTGCGCATCACCCGATTTTAACCACTCCACCATTGGCGGCCCTGCCTTCAGCTGGACTTGGTGCGTGGGTTAGGATAAGGGGGCCGCAGAGTTTCGGACGAGCTCAAGTTTACGGAGGGTGGAAGATGGGAGGACGGCCATTTAGCTCGCGCCTTTCGCGTGACTTGCCGATGTTAAAATCAACAAGAAGTTTTCTCCACAAGCCGGCAAGAGCACTAAAACCAGCCTGATTGTGTGAAAGTGTTTTTTAAGTCTGTCTAACCTCTTTTGAACAGCGTGAATATGATATCCAATTACTGAGAAGCGTTTATAGGACACCTGGTGGCTGTTTAATCCATCTGTTATTGTGACACGCGACGTGAGAATGCACTCTCCTTAATTACAGATGGGATTCATTAGGAACCCTGCCAGTTACTGGAGTCTGCTACTCAATTTCTCCAATGCCCCATGAGTTTGTGTAGTGAGGGACGTAAGTGGTCAGCTGTGGCTCAGTGGGTAGCACTCTCGCCTCTGAGTCAGAAGGTTGAGGGTTCAAGTCCCACTGCAGGTACTTAAGCGCATAAACACAGGCTGACACTCCCAATGCAGTGCAGTGTTGGAGGTGCTGTCTTTTGGATGAGACGTTAAACTGAGGCCCTGTCTGCTCTCTCAGGTGGATGTAAAAGATCCCATGGCACTATTTCGAAGAAGAGCAGGGGAGCTATCCCCGGTGTCCTGGGCCAATATTTATCCCTCAATCAACATAACAAAAAAAACAGATGAGCTGGTCATTTAGATCATTGCTGTCCATGGGAGCTTGCTGTGTGCAAATTGGCTGCCGCGTTTCCAACAGTGACTACACTTCAAAAAGTACTTCAGTAGCTGTAAAGCACTTTGAGATGTCCAGTGTCGTGAAAGTCGCTATATACATTAATGATTTAGACGAAGGAATTGAATGTAATATCTCCAAGTTTGCAGATGATACTAAGCTGTGTGGCAGTGTGAGCTCTGAGGAGGATGATAAGAGGGTGACTTGGACAGGTTAGGTGAGTGGGAAAATGCACGGCAGATGGAGATAAATGTGAGGTTATCCACTTTGATGGCAAAAACAGAAAGGCAGAATATTATCTGAATGGTAACAGATTAGGAAAAGGGGAGGTGCAATGAGATCTGGGTGTCATGGTACATCAGTCATTGAAAGTTGGCAGGTGGTGAAGAAGGCAAATGGCATATTGGCCTTCATAGCAAGAGTATAGGAGAAGGGAGGACTTATTGCAGTTGTACAGGGCCTTGGTGAGGCCACACCTTGAATATTGTGTACAGTTTTGGTCTCCTAATCTGAGGAAGGACATTCTCATATTCTGCTATTAAGGGAGTGCAGCGAAGGTTCATCAAACTGATCCCCGGGATAGCAGGACTGACATATGAAGAAAGACTGGATTGACTAGGCTTATATTCACTGGAATTTAGAAGAATGAGAGGGGATCTCATAGAAACTTATAAAATTCTGACTGGATTGGACAGGTTAGATGCAGGAAGAATGTTCCCGATGTTGGTGAAGTCCAAAACCAGGGGTCACAGTCTAAGGATAAGGAGTAAGCCATTTAGGACCGAGATAAGGAGAAACTTCTTCACCCAGAGAATTGTGAATCTGTGGAATTCTCTACCACAGAAAGTTGTTGAGCCTAGTTCGTTAGATATATTCAAAAGGGAGTTAGATGTGGCCCTTATGGCTAAAGGGATCAAGGGGTATGGAGAGAAAGCAGGAATGGGGTACTGAAGTTGCATAATCAGCCATGATCATATTGAATGGTGGTGCAGGCTCGAAGGGCCGAATGGGCTACTCCTGCACCTATTTTCTATGTTTCTATGTTTCTAAATGCAAGTCTTCTTCTTCCGGGAGAGCTTGATGGCCAAAATGTTCCATCAGATTGATGAGCATCAAATTCACTTTTTTTAAGAGGAACAAAACAGTTTTGTGCGCAATCTGGAACATTTCCAGGAAAGGCCCAAGTTGTGGGTTGTTGATTATATTATTGTGGGTTTGTGTGTTTAAGATGAGTAAAGGAGTCGATAGGGTAGATAGGGAGAAACTATTTCCTCTGGTGGGGGGAGTCCAGAACAAGTAGGCATACCCTTAAAATGAGAGCCAGGCCGTTCAGAGGTGATGTCAGGAAGCACTTCTTCACACAAAGGGTCGTGGAAATCTGGAACTCTCGTCCCCCCAGAAACACTGTTGAGGCAATTGAGGTTAAATTGAAAATTTAAAAAACTGAGATAGATAGATTTTTGTTAGGCGAGGGTGTTAAGGGTTAGGGAACCAAGGTGGGTAGATGGTAAGATAGAGATCAGCCGTGATCTAATTGAATTTCAGAACAGGCTTGAAGGGCTGAATGGCCCATCGTGCCTGTGCCGGCTCTTTGATAGAGCTATCCAATCAGTCCCACTTCCCCCTGCTCCTTCCCCACAGCCCTGCAAATTTTTCCTTTTCAAGTATTTATCCAATTTCCATTTGAAAGTTACTATTGAATCTGCTCCCACCGCCCTTTAGGCAGCGCGTTCCAGATCACAGCAACTCGCTGCGTAAAAAAACAATTATCCTCATCGCCCCCTCTGGTTACCGACTCTCCCGCCAGTAGAAACAGTTTCTCGTACAGTATCATTGCCCTGCACTTGTTTCACCAGTGCATCACTAGATGTCACACTGATGAAACAAATGCAGAGCCTTGCGGTTTTCTGCCCCAGATTTAAAAAATTTTATTTATGCGTTCACAGGATGTGGGCATCGCTGGCAAGGCCGGCATTTATTGCCCATCCCTAATTGCCCTTGAGGAGGTGGTGGTGAGCCGCCTTCTTGAACCACTGCAGTCTGTGTGGTGAACATAAGAACATAAGAAATAGGAGCAGGAGTAGGCCATTTGGCCCCTTGAGCCTGCTCCGCCATTCAATAAGATCATGGCTGATCTGATCATGTCTCAATTCCACTTCCCTGCCCGCTCCCCATAACCCTTGACTCCCTTATCATTCAATAATCTGTCTATCTCCACCTTAAATATATTCAATGACCCAGCCTCCACAGCTCTCTGGGGCAGAGAATTACAAAGATTCACAACTCTCAGAGAAGAAATTCCTTCTCATTTCCATTTTAAATGGGTGACCCATTATTCTGAAACTATGCCCCCTAGTTCTAGATTCTCCCATGAGGGGAAACATCCTCTCTGCATCTACCTGGTTAAGCTCCCTCAGAATCTTATACATTTCAATAAGATCACTATTCATTCTTCTAAACTCCAGTGAGTATAGGCCCAACCTACTCAATCTTTCTTCATAAGACAACCCTTTCATCTCAGGAATCAACCTCGAGAACCTTTTCTGCACCAGCTCCAATGCAAGTATATCCTTCCTTAAATAAGGAGACCAAAACTGGACGCGGTACTCCAGGTGTGGTCTCACCAACGCCCTGTACAGTTGTATCAGGACTTCCCTACTTTTTACTCCATCCCCCTTGCGCTGTAAAAGTGTTCCCACAGTGCTGACTTTGTCATAGCGGTTTGGTACAACTGAGTGGCCTGCTAGAACGTTTCAGAGGGCAGTTAAGAGTCAACCACAAGTGGGTCTGGAGTCACATATAGGTCAAAAAATGTTTTTTTCAGTCATGACAGTACCGACCCTTTAATGTGTATGTTGCTTCTTAGATTGTGTCTTCCTTCTTAATGGTTGGCCTGATTCCCAGGGTTCAAGTGTCCCCCTCGCCACCTTTCGCCCTCTGGGCTTCCGTCAGCTCCCCTCACAGCGACACCAGGGGAACCTGACACAGAGTTGCGAAAGTATCGTACGTACGATAACGCTCTCTCTCTCTCTCCTTGGCTTTCTGCCGCGCTGACCCCATACGCTCAAACTTCAAAAGCAAGCACAGTGACTCAGTGGGCAGCACTCTCGCCTCTGAGCCAGAAGGTTGTGGGCTCAAGCCCCACTCCAGAGATTTGAGCACAAAAATCTAGGCTGACACTCCCAGGTCAGTACTGAGGGAGCGTTTCACATTCGGTGGTACCTTCTTTTGGATGAGACGTTGAACCGAGGCCCCGTCTGCTCTCTCAGGTGGACATTAAAAATCCTATGGCACTATTTTGAAGAAGAGCAGGGGAGTTTTGCTCTGAGTCCAGGGCCAATATTTATCCCTCAACCAACATAACAAAAACAAATTGTCTGATCATTGTCACATTGCTGTTTTGTGGGAGCTTTCTGTGCGCAATTTGGTTGCCGCGTTTCCTACGTTACAACAGTGGCAACACACCAAAAGTACTTCATTGTATTACTCTTTGGGATGTCCTAAGGTCATGAAAGGCACTATATAAATGCAAGTCATTCTTTTTTCACACTTTCTCCATCTGATAGAAACAACCGTTTCATTAAACAAGCTTTAAAGGCGATCAGAAATCAGTGTGCTTGCTCCATCTTGTGGTCAATCTCTGCAGAGCAGCTTCATGGCTCCACTGTTGGGGATTTTGATCGGGGAGAGGACCAAACGCAGATTAAGTGGACGCTTTGCCGAGCAGATTGTCTCTGGCATCGTGGACCTCCACCCCCTCCCCCACCTTGTGCTCCCTGCCGCTTCAGTTCTTTGCCCCACTCCCACTCGGACCTCTCTGCCTTTGGCCTTCTACACGGTTCCGATGAAGCTCAATGGAGCTTAGTGTCAACCGTGGCTCTCTGCCTAGCTCACTCGCCTCTGAGTCAGAAGGTTGTGGGTTCAAGGCCCACTCCAGGAACTTGAGTACAAAAATCTAAGCTGACACTCGCAATGTAGTACTGAGCAAGCACTACACTGTTGGAGGTGCCATCTTTTGGATGCGATGTTAAACCGAGGCCCCATCTGCTCTCTCAGGTGGATGTAAAAGATCCCATGGCACTATTTCAAAGAGGAGCAGGGGAGTTATCCCCAGTGTCCTGGCCAATATTTAATCCCTCAATCAACATAACAAAAAAACAGATTATCTGGTCATTGTCACATTGCTGTCTGTGGGAGCTTGCTGTACGCAAATTGGCTGCCGCATTTCCCATATTACAACAGTGACTACACTCCAAAAGTACTTCATTGGCTGTAAAGCACTTTAAGACATCCGGTGGTTGTGAAAGGCGCTATATAAATCCCAGACTTTCTTTCTTTCAAGAAACAGCAGTTCATCTTTCTACCACAGTCTTTACAGACCACTGATCTTAATATTGACTTCAGACCTAACTATAACTCCAATTCTTCTTCTTAGGCAGTCCCTCGGAGTCGAGAATGACGTGTTTCCACACTAACATGAGTTCTCAGGTGACTGATGAGTCCAATGCGGGATGAACAGTCTCTGTCACAGGTGGGGCAGATGGTGGTGGGTGGGGTGCTTCCGCTGTTTGCGCTTGTCTTCCGCTTGCAACCGGCGAAGAGACTCGAGGTGGTTCGGCGCTTTACCACGATGCTTCTCCTCCATTTTGAGCGGTGTTGGGCCAGGGACTCCCAGGTGTCGGTGGGGATGTTGCATTTTTTCAAGGAGGCTTTGAGAGTGCCCTTGAAGCGTTTCCTCTGCCCACCTGGGGTTCGCTTACTGTGTCGGAGCTCTGAGTAGAGCGCTTGTTTTGGGAGTCTAGTGTCTGACATGTGGATGATGTCATCATCATTATCATAGGCAGTCCCTCGAAGCAAGGATGACTTGCTTCCACGCCAAAAAGGAATTAAGTTCATAGGTGTTTCAATGAAGGAGCTAATATTCCAGATCCCGAACTACATGTTGAAGGGTGGAAGATGCCTGTGCGTGGATTTTTTTAACGTAGGGTGGCCGTTGCACACCAGCCACCACACGGGCTTGACAGAGCCAGGTCTTAGTCCAGTGGCAAGGATTACCCAAGACTAACTGGAGACCAGCACGGACCTAGCATGCACACATATCGCAGTGTGGGTTGGCCCTTGCTGTCCCTGGGCCCTCGCCTCTTCTGAGTCCCAAACTCACGCCTCTCCTGGACCCCGGTCACTTCCCTCTACAAACTCTTGCCACTCCTTCGGCCCTCCTGCTGTGCCTGCCCGCATTGCAATCAGCGACCTGGCTTCGCAGCCGTTGCCCTCCTTCAGCAGCGCGCTGCTCCCTGCAGTGGCATGCCGCCGCACGCTGCTCCCTCCAATGGCCCCGGCCTGCTGATGGTCTTGCAAGCCATGGACGATGTAGCCCATCCATCGGAGCTGGTCGAGTGTGGTCAATGCTTCTATACTGGGGATGTTGGCCTGAGCAAAAACACTGATGTTGGTGTGCCTCTCCTGCCAATGGATTTGCAGGATCTTGCGGAGGCAACTTTGGTGGTACTTCCCCAGTGTTTTGAGGCGCCTGC
This sequence comes from Pristiophorus japonicus, assembly GCF_044704955.1. Taxonomy (NCBI): domain Eukaryota; kingdom Metazoa; phylum Chordata; class Chondrichthyes; family Pristiophoridae; genus Pristiophorus; species Pristiophorus japonicus. Next base: position 15,869,125 of record NC_091979.1, on the reverse strand, counting down.
TGTACCTAGCCCATATCTCTGAAGCATATAGGAGGGTGGGTATCAGTACTGCTCTGTACACCATGAGCTTGGTGCCGGGTTTGAGGTCCTGGTCTCCAAACGCCCTCTTCCTCAGGCGACCGAAGGCTGCACTAGCACACTGAAGGCGGTGTTGGACATCGTCATCGACGTTTGCCCTTGTTGACAGTAGGCTCCCGAGATATGGAAAATGGTCCACATTGTCCAAGTCCTCGTCATGGATCTTGATAATTAGAGGGCAGTACTGCGTGGCGGGGGCAGGTTGGTAGAGAATCTTTGTCTTACAGATGTTTAGTGTAAGGCACATACTCTCGTACGCTTTGGTGAAGATGCTGACAATGATTTGGAGTTCGACCTCCGAGTGTGCGCAAACGCAAGCGTAATCTGCATACTGTAATTCGATGACAGAGGATGGGACAACCTTGGATCTGGATTGGAGGCGACGGAGGTTGAACAGTTTCCCGTTTGTTCTGTAGATTAGCTCCACTCCAGCGGGGAGCTTACTGAGGGTGAGATGGAGCACTGCAGCCAAGGAAGATCGAGAAGAGCGTTGGTGCGATGACACAGCCTTGTTTGACCCCGGTCCGCACGTGTATTGGGTCTGTGGTGTATCCGCTGGTCAGGATCACGGCTTGCGTGTCATCGTGAAGCAGGTGGAGGATCGTGACGAACTTTTGAGGGCAGCCGAATTTGAGGAGGACACTCCATAATCCCTCCCGGTTGACAGTGTCGAAAGCCATTGTGAAGTCAAAGAAGGCCATGTGCAGAGGCTGGTGCTGCTCCCTGCATTTTGACGCACGGTGAAGATCATGTCCGTTGTGCCCCTTAGTGGGCGGAATCCGCATTGCGACTCTGGGAGGAGCTCTTCAGTCACAGGGAGAAGGCGATTGAGGAGGATTCTTGTGATGACTTTCCCTGTGGCAGGCAGCAGAGAAATTTCTCTGTAATTACCTCAATCGGACTTGTCAACTTCCTTGAAGATGATCACGATTACAGCGTCTCTGAGATCCACTGGCATGCTCTTCTCCTTCCAAATAAGAGAAATGAGTTAATGGATTCGCACCAATAGTGCTTTTCTGCCATGCTTTAGTGCTTCAGCGGGGATTCCGTCTGCTCCCAAGGCCTTGTTGTTCTTCAGTTGTCGGATGGCCTTTTCAACCTCATGCTGGGCTGGGGTTGTGCTGAGGAGATGGCGGGCAGCATGCTGCAGTATGGAGTTGAGGACACTCACGTCGAAGACAGAGTCTCGGTTGAGGAGATCCTCGAAGTGCTCCTTCCAGCGGGCACTGACTGCCTCTCTGTCCTTGATGAGTACCTCTCCATTCTTGGCCCGCAGTGGGATAGGACCTTGGGTGCTTGGGCCGTAGGTGGTCTTGACTGCGCTAAAGAATCCACGCACGTTGTGATTGTCGGCTAGTTGCTGGATCTCCTGCGCTTTTTCCACTCACCATCTGTTCTTTAGGTCATGAGTTTTATGTTGGACCTCGGTCTTCAGACGTCTGTAGAGCTGCTTTCTTGCTCTCGAGTTGTGTTGCTGCTTCCAGTTCAAGAATGGCTTGCACTTGTGGCTTATCAGCTCCAAGATCTCCTGGTTGTTCTCGCTGAACCAGTCTTGGTGTTTCCTGGTCGAGTGATCAAGCATCTTTTTACAGGTGTGCTAATTATGGAGGCCTTGAGGGCAGACCAGGCACTGTTGACATTCTGCATCTCCAGTTCACTGGAAGTCGTCAGGTTGGTTGTGAGGTGCTGGCTGAATAGGGCTTTCTTTGCGGGGTCTTTGAGTGCTCCAGCGTTGATTTTCCTGCGGCTGCGTTCCTGTTGCCACCACTGTTTTTGGGGCTACATCGATGGAAATGACGGAGCGATTAGGCAATGGTCATTCCAGCAGTCATCAGCTCCTGTTATGGCGCGGGTGATGCGTGCGTCCTTGCGGTCCCTCGCTTGGATGATGACGTAGTCTAGCAGATACCAGTGCTTGGAGCGAGGGTGTTGCGATGAGGCCTTGTACTTGTCTTTCTGACGGAACATGATGTTGGTTATGACAAGACCATGTTCTAAGCATTTCGTCAGGAGGAGGGTGCCATCTGTCGATCACACTTCCCCGGAGGTCTCTGTCCTTTCCAACTCTGGTGTTAAAGTCGCCTACGAGGATCAGTTTGTTGCCCGGTAGGGCTCAGGTCAGGGATTGTTCAAGGCTGGAGTCGAATTCCTCTTTGATCTCGTCTGTAGCTTCCAGTGTTGGGGCATATGCACTGATGACCGTAGCGTATTTGTTCCGGGCTAGGGTGAGCCAAAGAATCATGAGGCGTTCATTTATTCCACAAGTGGAATCTCTGAGATGCCTAATTAGCTCATTTTTTACGGCGAAGCCTACACCTTGAGCTGGCCTTCCCCTGCCCGCTGAGTCTCGCTTAGGGCAGCAATGTCTATGTCGAATTGTCTGAGTTCCCGGGCAACAATAGCAGTAAGGCATTCTGGTCTGGCGCTGTTGGGGTTGTCCATGAGGGTCCTGAAGTTCCAGGTCCCGAACGTAATTTTTAAAGTGTGGAAGATGCCTGTGCGTGACTTCTTTTAACGTGGGGTGGCCGTTGCACACCATCTGTTGGTAACACGGGCTTGACAAAGCAAGGTCTTGTTCCAAAGGTGGGGGGATCCAAGACAATTGGGGACCAGGCTCCGCTGCATGGGCCTAGTACACACACACACATACATACTCCTACTGTCCTCCTTCCCACAGGTCCTCTCTCCCTGGGTTCATAGGACACAGTGTAGGCTACCTGAACTCGCTGTTGGCCCGTGCTGCGCCGTCCCTGGGACCCGGCTACGCTGCTGGTCCACGCAGTGCCAATCCCGGGCCTCGACTCTCGACTTCGCTCGAGGTCCTGACCTCACTCTGCTCCTGGGTCCCGACCTTGCTCCTGGGTCCTGACCTCGCTCCGCTCCTGGGTCCCAACCTCGCTCCTGGGTCCCGACCTCACTCTGTTCCTGGATCCCGACCTCGCTCTGGGTCCTGACCTCGCTCCGCTCCTGGGTCCCGACCCCGCTCCTGAGTCCCGACCTCACTCTGCTCCTGGGTCCCGACCCTGCTCCTTGGTCCCGACCTCACTCTGCTCCTGGGTCCCGACCTCGCTCCTGGGTCCCGACCTCACTCTGCTCCTGGGTCCCGACCTCACTCTGCTCCTGGGTCCCGACCCCGCTCCTGGGTCCCGAACTCACTCTGCTCCTGGGTCCCGACCTCACTCTGCTCCTTGGTCCCGACCTCACTCTGCTCCTGGGTCCCGACCTCACTCTGCTCCTGGGTCCCGACCTCGCTCCTGGGTCCGACCTCACTCTGCTCCTGGGTCCCGACCTCACTCTGCTCCTGGGTCCCGACCTCACTCTGCTCCTGGGTCCCGACCTCACTCTGCTCCTGGGTCCCGACCCCGCTCCTGGGTCCCGACCTCACTCTGCTCCTGGGTCCCGACCTCACTCTGCTCCTGGGTCCCGACCTCACTCTGCTCCTGGATCCCGACCTCGCTCCTGGGTCCCGACCCCGCTCCTGGGTCCTGACCCCGCTCCTGGGTCCCGACCTCACTCTGCTCCTGGGTCCCGACCACGCTCCTGGGTCCCGACCTCACTCTGCTCCTGGGTCCCGACCCTGCTCCTGGGTCCCGACCCTGCTCCTTGGTCCCGACCTCACTCTGCTCCTGGGTCCCGACCCCGCTCCTGGGTCCCGACCCTGCTTCTTGGTCCCGACCTCACTCTGCTCCTGGGTCCCGACCCCGCTCCTGGGTCCCGACCCCACTCCTGAGTCCCGACCTCACTCTGCTCCTGGGTCCCGACCCTGCTCCTTGGTCCCGACCTCACTCTGCTCCTGGGTCCCGACCCCGCTCCTGAGTCCCGACCTCACTCTGCTCCTGGGTCCCGACCCTGCTCCTTGGTCCCGACCTCACTCTGCTCCTGGGTCCCGACCCTGCTCCTTGGTCCCGACCTCACTCTGCTCCTGGGTCCCGACCCTGCTCCTGGGTCCCGACCCTGCCCCTGGGTCCCGACCTCACTCTGCTCCTGGGTCCCGACCCCGCTCCTGGGTCCCGACCTCACTCTGCTCCTGCGTCTCGACCCTGCTCCTGGGTCCCAACCCCGCTCCTGGGTCCCGACCCCGCTCCTGGGTCCCAAACCCGCTCCTTGGTCCCGACCTCACTCTGCTCCTGTGTCCTGACCTAGCTCCACTCCTGGGTCCCGACCTCGCTCCTGGGTCCCGACCCTGCTCCTTGGTCCTGACCTCACTCTGCTCCTGGATCCCGACCTCGCTCTGGGTCCTGACCTCGCTCCGCTCCTGGGTCCCGACTTCGCTCCTGTATCCCGACCTCGCTCTGGGTCCTGACCTCGCTCCGCTCCTGGGTCCCGACCTCGCTCCTGGGTCCCGACCTCACTCTGCTCCTGGATCACGACCCCGCTCCTGGATCCCGACCCCGCTCCTGGGTCCCGACCCCGCTCCTTGGTCCCGATCTCACTGCGCTCCTGGCTCCCGACCTCGCTCCTGGGTCCCAACCTCGCTCCTTGGTCCCGACCTCGCTCCGCTCCTGGGTCCCGACTTCACTCCGCTCCTGGGTCCCGACCCCGCTCCTGGGTTCCGACCCCGCTCCTGGGTCCTGACTTCACTCTGCTCCTGGATCCCGACCTCGCTCCTGGGTTCCGACCCCGCTCCTGGGTCCCGACCTCACTCTGCTCCTGGGTCCCGACCCTGCTCCTGGGTCCCGACCTCACTCTGCTCCTGGGTCCCGACCCCGCTCCTGGGTCCCGACCTCACTCTGCTCCTGGGTCCCGACCTCACTCTGCTCCTGGGTCCCGACCCTGCTCCTGGGTCCCGACCTCACTCTGCTCCTGGGTCCCGACCCTGCTCCTTGGTCCCGACCTCACTCTGCTCCTGGGTTCCGACCCTGCTCCTTGGTCCCGACCTTACTCTGCTCCTGGGTCCCGACCCTGCTCCTTGGTCCCGACCTCACTCTGCTCCTGGGTCCCGACCCTGCTCCTTGGTCCCGACCTCACTCTGCTCCTGGGTCCCAACCTCATTCTGCTCCTGGGTCCCAACCTCACTCTGCTCCTGGGTCCCGACCCCGCTCCTGGGTCCCGACCCCGCTCCTGGGTCCCGACCTCACTCTGCTCCTGGGTCCCGACCCTGCTCCTTGGTCCCGACCTCACTCTGCTCCTGGGTCCCGACCCCGCTCCTGGGTCCCAAACCCGCTCCTTGGTCCCGACCTCACTCTGCTCCTGTGTCCCGACTCCGCTCCTGGATCCCGACCCCGCTCCTGGGTCCCGACCACACTCTGTTCCTGGGTCCTGACCTCGCTCCACTTCTGGGTCCCGACCTCACTCCTGGGTCCTGACCCCGCTCCTTGGTCCTGACCTCACTCCACTCCTGGGTCCCGACCCCACTCCTGGGTCCCGACCCCACTCCTGGGTCCTGACCTCGCTCCGCTCCTGGGTCCTGACCCCGCTCCTGGGTCCTGACCTCGCTCCGCTCCTGGGTCCTGACCCCGCTCCTGGGTCCTGACCTCGCTCCGCACCTGGGTCCTGACCCCGCTCCTGTGTCCTGACCTTGCTCCGCTCCTGGGTCCTGACCCCGCTCTTGGGTCCTGACCTCACTCCTGGGTCCCGACCCCGCTCCTGGGTCATGACCTCGCTCTGCTCCTGGGTCCTGACCTCACTCCGCTCCTGGTTCCTGACCCCGCTCCTTGGTCCCGACCTCACTCTGCTCCTGTGTCCCGACCCCACTCCTGGGTCCCGACCCCGCTCCTGGGTCCTGACCTCGCTCCGCTCCTGGGTCCCGACCTCGCTCCTGGGTCCCGACCTCACTCTGCTCCTGGATCCCGACCTCGCTCTGGGTCCTGACCTCGCTCCGCTCCTGGGTCCCGACCCCACTCCTGGGTCCCGACCCCGCTCCTGGGTCCTGACCTCGCTCCTGGGTCCCGACCTCACTCTGCTCCTGGATCCCGACCTCGCTCTGGGTCCTGACCTCGCTCCGCTTCTGGGTCCCGACCCCGCTCCTTGGTCCAGATCTCACTGCGCTCCTGGCTCCCGACCTCGCTCCTGGGTCCCGACCTCGCTCTGCTCCTGGGTCCCGACCCCGCTCCTGGGTCCCGACCCCACTCCTGAGTCCCGACCTCACTCTGCTCCTGGGTCCCGACCCTGCTCCTTGGTCCCGACCTCACTCTGCTCCTGGGTCCCGACCCCGCTCCTGGGTCCCGACCCCGCTCCTGAGTCCCGACCTCACTCTGCTCCTGGGTCCCGACCCCGCTCCTGGGTCCCAAACCCGCTCCTTGGTCCCGACCTCACTCTGCTCCTGTGTCCCGACCCCGCTCCTGGATCCCGACCCCGCTCCTAGGTCCCGACCACACTCTGTTCCTGGGTCCTGACCTCGCTCTGCTCCTGGGTCCCGACCTCACTCCTGGGTCCCGACCCTGCTCCTTGGTCCTGACCTCACTCCACTTCTGGGTCCTGACCCCGCTCCTGGGTCCCGACCTCGCTCCGCTCCTGGGTCCTGACCCCGCTCCTGGGTCCTGACCTCGCTCCGCTCCTGGGTCCTGACCCCGCTCCTGGGTCCTGACCTCACTGCTGGGTCCCGACCCCGCTCCTGGGTCCTGACCTCGCTCTGCTCCTGGGTCCTGACCTCACTCCGCTCCTGGTTCCTGACCCTGCTCCTGGGTCCCGACCTCACTCCTGAGTCCCGACCACACTCCGCTCCTGGTTCCCGACCCCGCTCCTGGATCCCGACCCCGCTCCTGGGTCCCGACCACACTCTGTTCCTGGGTCCTGACCTCGCTCCGCTCCTGGGTCCCGACCTCACTTCTGGGTCCCGACCCTGCTCCTTGGTCCTGACCTCACTCCACTCCTGGGTCCCGACCCCATTCCTGGGTCCCGACCCCGCTCCTGGGTCCTGACCTCGCTCCGCTCCTGGGTCCTGACCCCGCTCCTGGGTCCTGACCTCGCTCCACTCCTGGGTCCTGACCCCGCTCCTGGGTCCTGACCTCACTCCTGGGTCCCGACCCCGCTCCTGGGTCCTGACCTCGCTCTGCTCCTGGGTCCTGACCTCACTCCGCTCCTGGTTCCTGACCCTGCTCCTGGGTCCCGACCTCACTCCTGAGTCCCAACCACACTCCGTCCTGGTTCCCGACCTCGCTCCTGGGTCCTGACCTCACTCTGCTCCTGGGTCCCGACCTCACTCCTGAGTCCCGACCACACTCCGCTCCTGGTTCCCGACCTCGCTCCTGGGTCCTGACCTCACTCTGCTCCTGGATCCCGACCTCGCTCCTGGGTCCCGACCTCGCTCTGGGTCCTGACCTCGCTCCGCTCCTGGGTCCCGACCTCGCTCCTGGGTCCCGACCTCACTCTGCTCCTGGATCACGACCCCGCTCCTGGATCCCGACCCCGCTCCTTGGTCCCGATCTCGCTCCTGGGTCCCGACCTCACTCTGCTCCTGGATCACGACCCCGCTCCTGGATCCCGACCCCGCCCCTGGGTCCCGACGCCGCTCCTAGGTCCTGATCTCACTGCACTCCTGGCTCCCAACTTCGCTCCTGGGTCCCGACCCCGCTCCTTGGTCCCGACTTCACTCTGCTCCTGGGTCCCGACCTCGCTCCTGGGTCCCGACCCCGCTCTTGGGTCCCGACCTCACTCTGCTCCTGGGTCCCGACCTCACTCTGCTCCTGGGTCCCGACCCCTGCTCCTTGATCCCGACCTCACTCTGCTCCTGGATCCCGACTCCGCTCCTGGGTCCCGACCCCGCTCCTGAGTCCCGACCTCACTCTGCTCCTGGGTCCCGACCCTGCTCCTTGGTCCCGACCCCGCTCCTGGGTCCCAAACCCGCTCCTTGGTCCCGACCTCACTCTGCTCCTGTGACACGACCCTGCTCCTGGATCCCGACCCCGCTCCTGGGTCCCGACCTCATTCCACTCCTGGGTCCCGACCCCACTCCTGGGTCCCGACCCCACTCCTGGGTCCTGACCTCGCTCCGCTGCTGGGTCCTGACCCCGCTCCTGGGTCCTGACCTCGCTCCGCTCCTGGGTCCTGACCCCGCTCCTGGGTCCTGACCTCGCTCCGCTCCTGGGTCCTGACCCCCGCTCCTGGGTCCTGACCTCGCTCCGCTCCTGGGTCCTGACCCCGCTCCTGGGTCCCGACCTCAATCCTGGGTCCCGACCCCGCTCCTGGGTCCTGACCTCGCTCTGCTCCTGGGTCCTGACCTCACTCCGCTCCTGGTTCCTGACCTTGCTGCAAAATACACAGCCAATCAGCTACCTGGTTTCCGGTGATGTCACACTTCGATTTTGTCCCCCTCTTGGGCTCCCTGTGGTGGTTAGCTCCTCTTATGTCCCACTGCCGGTGGCGTCTCCTCCCAGGTCGGGTCGGCGCCGCGATGGCTCCCATTATCTCTATGGTGGCAGCTGTTGACAATGTGGAAGATGTGTGGCAGTGTTTCTGGGGATGGAGGCAGGCAGAAGGTTGGTGCAGGGATGGGGACCTGCATTTTCTTCTTCTACCAGGCTCCTGAGCTCTGCTCGACCAGTCTTTCATGCTCCCCATTCGACTTACCCATCCTCCTTTGGGTAATCTCACACTCTCTGTGGCTGCTGTCAGCCATAGCTCAGTAGGTAGCACTGGGTCATGCTGCTCCCTGGAGTGGTATGTTCCTTTTAAGGCCCTGACCTGCCGCAGATGTTCCCTCATTGATTGGGGCTGCCTCGCAGGATCCAGGGCCTGCAGCTCTGCTCCTTTTAAGACCCTGACCTCCAAAGAGCTGGTGCAGGAGGGCGACGGCAGTGAAGAAGGCGATTGGATTGGATGTCACCATAATCCAGGTCGGTGATTGGAGCGTGGACAGGTACAGCAGGAACAGCTGTCGGGGTGAAGGAGCGGCGAGAGATTGCAGAACGATGTGATCAGGGCCCAGGAGAGGCGTGAGTTCGGGGCCCAGAAGAGGCATGAGCCCAGGGACAGCAGGGGCCAGCCCACACTGCGATATGTGTGCGCAATAGGTCCGTGCAGCAGAGCTGGTCTCCAATCGTCTTGGTTAACGGACCAAGACCTAGCTCTGTCAAGCCTGTGAGGTGGCTGGTGTGCAATGGCCGCCACACGTTAAAAAAATCCACACACAGGCATCTTCCACCCGTTCGGGACCTGGAATATTAGGTCCTTCACCTGTGAATTCATTGAACTCATCTCTTTTTGGCGTGGAAGCAAGTCATCCTCGATTCGAGGGACTGCCGAAGAAGAAGTGGGTAGCACTTTCACCTCTGGAGTCAGTGTAGGTTCAAGTCACTCTCCAGAGACTTTAGCGCATAATCTAGGTGAACAACAACTTGTATTTGCATAGCACCTTTAACATAGTAACAGGTCCCAAGGTGCTTCACAGGAGCATTATCAAACAAAATTTGACACCGAGCCACTTAAGGAGTCATTCCGGCAGATGACCAAAAGCTTGGTCAAAGAGGTAGGTTTTAAGGAGCGTCTTAATGGAGGAGAGAGGTAGAGAGGCGGAGAGGTTTAGGGAGTGAATTCCTGACCTTAGGACCGATGCAGCTGAAGGCACGGCCACTGATGGTGGAGCGATTAAAATCAGGGATGCTCAAGAGGGCAGAATTAGGGGGGTTGTGGGGCTAGAAAAGATTATAGTGATAGGGAGGGGCGAAGCCATGGAGGGATTTGATAACAAGGATGAGAAATATAGAATCGAGGTGTTGCTTAACCGGGAGCCAGTGTAGGTCAGCAAGCGCAGGGTTGATGAGTGAACGGGACTTGGTGTGAGTTAGGACACTCCGAGAGCAGCACTGAGGGAGCGCTGCACTGTCGGAGGCACTGTCTTTAGATGAGACATTAAGCCGATGTCCCGTCTCCCCTCTCAGGTGGATGTAAAAGTTCCTATGGCACTATTGTGAAGCAGAGCGGGAGGGGCAAATTATGCAAATTTCTCCCCCAGAATCTATGGGCTCAACTTTGCTCAGCCCCTTTTTTTGGCACACATACCTTAAGTGCGCCGACTTTGCGCACTGGAATCGGTGCCGGAAAAAAGTCGCCCCATCCTGGTCGCTCTTCCGAGTCCCCGGAGTCCCAGTGTGGCGTGCATTGTGAAGTGGGGGGCAGAGCAACAGGCCAGCTCCGAAAACTGTGCCGGCACTTGCGTGCATGCACAGTGAAGTCTGCGCGCGTGCTCCTGCCCTCCCAGATGAATACGTGGCTTGAGCAGTGGTGCAGCAGGGAGGGATTCAAATTCGTGGGGCATTGGAACAGGTTCTGGGGGAGGTGGGACCAGTACAAACTGGACGGTCTGCACTTGGGCAGGACCGGAACCAATGTCCTAGGGGGAGTGTTTGCTAGTGCTGTTGGTGAGGAGTTAAACTAATATGGCAGGGGGATGGGAACCAATACAGGGAGACAGAGGGAAACAAAAAGGAGACAAAAACAAAAGACAGAAAAGAGATGAGTAAAAGTGGAGGGCAGAGAAACCAAAGACAAAAAACAAAAAGGGCCACTGAATATAAAAGGGCTGCAGGAGGGGTCAAAACTAAAAATCATGGTTTAAAAACTAGGATGAAAACACTCTACCTAAATGCACGCAGCATTCGAAATAAAGTAAATGAGTTGACGGCACAAATCATTACAAATGGGTATGATTTGGTGGCCATTACAGAAACATGGTTGCAAGGTGGCCAAGACTGGGAATTAAACATACAGGGGTATCTGACGATTCAGAAAGATAGGCAAGAAGGGAAAGGAGGTGGGATAGCTCTGTTAATAAAAGATGATATCAGGGCAGTTGTGAGGGATGATATTGGCTCCAATGAACAAAATGTTGAATCATTGTGGGTGGAGATGAGAGATAGTAAGGGTAAAAAGTCACTGGTCGGCGTAGTTTATAGGCCCCCAAATAATAACTTCAAGGTGGGTCGGGCAATAATCAAGGGAATAATGGAGGTATGTGAAAAAGGAACGGCAGTAGTCATGGGGGATTTTAACCAACATATCGATTCGTCAAATGAAATCGCACGGGGTAGCCTGGAGGAGGAATTCATAGAATGCATATGGGATTGTTTCTTAGAACAGTATGTAACAGAACCTACAAGGGAGCAAGCCATCTTAGATCTGGTCCTGTGTAATGAGACTGCAAAAATAAACGATCTCCTCGTAAAAGATCCTCTCGGAATGAGTGATCACAATATGGTTGAATTTATAATACAGATTGAGGATGAGGAAGTTGTGTCAGAAACGACCGTACTATGATTAAACAAAGGGAACTACAGTGGGATGAGGGCAGAGTTGGCTAAAGTAGACTGGAAACACAGACTAAACGGTGGCACACTTGAGGAACAGTGGAGGACTTTTAAGGAGCTCTTTCATAGTGCGCAACAAAAATATATTCCAGTGAAAAAGAAGGGCGGCAACAGAAGAGATAACCAGCCGTGGATAACCAAGGAAATAAAGGAAAGTATCAAATCAAAGACCAATGCGTATACGGTGGCCAAGGTTAGTGGGAAACTAGAGGATTGGGAATATTTTAAGCAACAGCAAAGAATGACTAAAAAAGCAATAAAGAAAGGGAAGATAGATTATGAAGGTAAACTTGTGCAAATCATAAAAACAGATAGTAAAAGCTTTTACAGATATATAAAACGGAAAAGAGTGACTAAAGTAAATGTTGGTCCCTTAGAAGATGAAAAGGGGGATTTAATAATGGGAAATGTGGAAATGGCTGAGACATTAAACAATTATTTTGTTTCCATATTCACATTGGAAGACACAAAAACCATGCCAAAATTTGCAGGCCACAGGAATGTGGGAAAGGAGGACCTTGAGACAATCGCTATCACTAGGAGGGTAATGCTGGACAGGCTAATGGGACTGAAGGTAGACAAGTCCCCTGGTCCTGATGAAATGCATCCCAGGGTATTAAAAGAGATGGCGGAAGTTATAGCAGATGCATTTGTTAGAATCTACCAAAATTCTCTGGACTCTGGGGAGGTACCAGCGGATTGGAAAGCAGCTAATGTAACGCCTCTGTTTAAAAAAGGGGGCAGGCAAAAGGCAGGTAACTATAGGCCGGTTAGTTTAACATCTGTAGTGGGGAAAATGCTTGAAACTATCATTAAGGAAGAAATAGCGGGACATCTAGATAGGAATAGTGCAATCAAGCAGACGCAGCATGGATTCATGAAAGGGAAATCATGTTTAACGAACTTACTGGAATTCTTTGAGGATATAACGAGCATGGCGGATGAGGTGTACCGATGGATGTGGTGTATTTAGATTTCCAAAAGGCATTCGATAAGGTGCCACACAAAAGGTTACTGCAGAAGATAAAGGTACGCGGAGTCAGAGGAAATGTATTAGCATGGATAGAGAATTGGCTGGCGAACAGAAAGCAGAGAATCGGGATAAATGGGTCCTTTTCCGGTTGGAAATCAGTGGTTAGTGGTGTGCCACAGGGATCAGTGCTGGGACCACAACTGTTTACAATATACATAGATGACCTAGAAGAGGGAACAGCGAATGGACTAAGGTTTGGCAGATGGAATACAATGTCGGAAAGTGTGAGGTCATTCACCTTGGGGAAAAAAAACAGTAAAAGGGAATATTATTTGAATGGGGAGAAATTACAACATGCTGTGGTGCAGAGGGACCTGGGGGTTCTTGTGCATGAATCCCAAAAAGTTAGTTTGCAGGTGCAGCAGGTAATCAGGAAGGCGAATGGAATGTTGGCCTTCATTGCGAGAGGGATGGAGCACAAAAGCAGGGAGGTCTTGCTGCAACTGTATAAGGTATTGGTAAGGCCGCACCTGGAGTACTGCGTGCAGTTTTGGTCACCTTACTTAAGGAAGGATATACTAGCTTTGGAAGGGGTACAGAGACGATTCACTAGGCTGATTCCAGAAATGAGGGGGTTACCTTATGATGATAGATTGAGTAGACTGGGTCTTTACTCCTTGGAGTTCAGAAGGATGAGGGGTGATCTTATAGAAACATTTAAAATCATGAAAGGGATAGACAAGATAGAGGCAGAGAGGTTGCTTCCATTGGTAGGGGAGACTAGAACTAGGGGGCACAGCCTCAAAATACGGAGGAGCCAATTTAAAACCGAGTTGAGAAAGAATTTCTTCTCCCAGAGGGTTGTGAATCTGTGGAATTCTCTGCCCAAGGAAGCAGTTGAGGCTAGCTCATTGAATGTTTTCAAGTCAAAGATAGATAGATTTTTAACCAATAAGGGAATTAAGGGTTATGGGGAGAGGGCGGGTAAGTGGAGCTGAGTCCACGACCAGATCAGCCATGATCTTATTGAATGGCGGAGCAGGCTCGAGGGGCTAGATGGCCTACTCCTGTTCCTAATTCTTATGTTCTTATGTGTCCTGCGGGCTGTGAGCAGGACCCGATGCTCGCAGCCCCTATCCCAGGCCGAAAGGACACCCCGATCTTCACCGCACCCTATCCCCGGCCGAGTGGCGTCCCGCACTGGCCGGCCGGCTGAGTTCCCGGGCAGAGGTAGGACTTGAGTTTGATATTTTATTCATTGATGGTTGTGCTTGAGAGTTTTAATTTGGGGGGGTGGGGGGTGGAGAAGGAGAGTTTTGGCAAGGGGGAGGGGGGAGAAAGAGAGTTTTGGGGGGCGGGGAGGGAGAGAAAGTGTTTTGATGGGGGGAAGGAACTATAAAAAAAAACTTGATTCTGGCATAAAGGTAGGACTTCTATTTTTTATTTGTTATTGATTGATTGCTTATTACTTTTTGTTGTTTGTTTAGTGTTTTGTAAGTCTTGGTGCAGGTCCTCTCAGCTTCCTTGTATTTTTTATTTGTTATTGAATGCTTATTTTTGTGCTTTGTTTAGTGCTTTGTAAGTCTTGGTGCTTTAAATTAACCTGCGCCGATTTCTTAACTGCCTGTAATGTTTTTCAGAGCTGGCACATACGCTGACCTAAATGGATTTGGAGTAAGTTTTAGCTGGCCAAAGTGGCATAAATGGCCAAAACCGGCGTAAGTGTCTGGGAACGTCCCCTTTTGAAAAAAAAAACTGAACTAAAAAAAATCATACCTAACTAACTTACTCTGGAGCAAATTTTGGGGGGAAAATGGCGTTTTTTAACTTACATCAGAAAAAACAACTTACTCCAAAAAAATTGATGCAAGTCATGGCCAAAATTGGGCTCTATATGAGAACATGATGCTGTATCCTCCCTTCCATACATCCTAATGATTCGACCTTGAACACTTCCCACCTATTTGTCTTATTCAATCGGGGCAACCATCGGACTACTGGTATGAGAATGCTTTTGGAGTTTAGATAAACATTATTCTCCCCACTTGAGCATGGTAATTTGGCATACTAAGCCATGTTTCCTAGCAATGTGTCATGGCTCAGTCTTGTTACACCATTTCTCTAAATGTCTGTCATTCACAAAGTTGGGTATCTGAATATTTTCAATGTCTGTCAGAACCTTCAGTCCCTGATCCAGTAGGAAACTCCCATACGTAACACAAGTGATATCCTTGGAAGATTGGTCCTTGCTGCCTTCAGATTCTTTGATTATCTCATCAACCTTGTCCTGAATCTCTCAAAAATTGTGCACCATTTCTCACGTGGTTTTTAATGCTTCTTGCAATTCTTTAATTTAGTCTGAACCTCCCTTATCTATTTTGGTTAAAATTCCCTTCATTGTCCTCATTATGTACCATCCAAGTACAAACGTGAGACGATAATCAAACTTGGGTCAGTTATCTAAGCCAGGGACATTATTGTGTGAACACCTCTGCTACTCAATATACCCATGGGCTAAACACCCATCAGGTCAAATGGCCAACCTTCTGCTTGAGACCTATTGAAATGACTAGGGTAGGAAACGCCAATTTGATTTCCATAAGAACTCATAATTGTAAGAAATTGTGGATTGGAAGAAATAACTTGAGACCAAAAAGTCTCATCAGACTGGTGTTAGAATTGAAGATTAATTCCACGGTACAATAGCTAAAGCGACTTGAATAACTGACAACAGGCAGCTCCAAACATCTGAAGGCCATGAATGACATGTCTGACTCCAACTCTGGGAGGATGTGAAGGGGAGGGTTTCACCCAAGGGTTGAGACAAAGAACCCGATGTATCATAGGTTAAATAGCCCTGCCAATATCCTACACTAGGTCCATCCCTAAAAAGAGAATAAAAGAAAGACCCAGAAGGCGTTTCAGGGCAGACGGTGAAGATAAGATCATCATCATCATAGGCAATCCCTTGAGTCGAGGATGACTTGCTTCCATGTCAAAAAATTCATAGGTGTTTCAATGAAGGACCTAAAATTCCAGGTGCAAACTAAATCTTGAAGAGGTGGAAGATGTCTGCGCGTGGATTTTTTTAACGTGTGGTGACCATTGCACACCAGCCACCACACGGGCTTGACAGAGCTAGGTCTTGGCCCAGTAGCAAGGATTAACCAAGACGACTGGAGACCTGCTCTGCTGCATGACCTAGTGCGCACAAATATCGCAGTGTGGGCTGGCTCGTGCTGCCCCTGGGCCCTCGCCTCTTCTGGGCCCCGAACTCACGCCTCTCCTGGGCCCCAATCATATCCCTGTACAATCTCTCGCCGCTCCTTCGCCCCGACCTCACTGCTCTTTCACCCCGACCTCGCCGCTCCTGCAGTACCTGCCCATGCTCAATCACCGACCTGGACCTTGATGACGTCCCTTTTCACTGCCGTTGCTCTCCTGCTCCAGCACGTGCTGCTCCCTCGCTGGGAGGTATGCCACCTCGCTGCTCCTTCCGCTCCCCAGCCTGCTCCAATGGTGCTCGCAGGCCGGAAGATAAGAACTGTTCATGCCATTTACAATATACATTAATTTAGATGAAGGAATTGAATATAATATTTCCAAGTTTGCAGATGACACTAAGCTGGGTGGCAGTGCGAGCTACGATGAGGATGCTAGGAGGCTGCAAGGGGACTTGGACAGGTTAGGTGAATGAGCAAATTAATGGCAGATGAAGTATAATGTGGATAAGTGTGAGGTTATCCACTTTGGTTGCAAAAACAGGAAGGCAGATTATTATCTGAATTATTGTGTTCCTAACACAGATGAGACTGCACACGGGGAGGTTAAAGTAACAGTGACCTCAGTCTTTATTAAGACACCCCAAAGTGAGGAACAGGCCTTAGGGGCCAGCTTATATACAGTGCTCCCAAGGGATGCTGGGATCCCTTGGGACTTCAGGGAATGAGCTCCCCCTGGTGGCAGAACATGGGAGTGCATGCTTTACAGATCCACAACATCACTCCCCCGCCAAAGTCAAAGTGAAAACTATTTACAAGGTGAGGCGGTCGGGAGCCTTTCTTTCCCTGGTGGACCGCCTCGGTACAAATGTCTGTTCTGGTGTGTTGGCTGTGCCCTCGCTGGGCTGGCGTGTTGTTGGCCCTGCAGGGTGAACCTGGCCTTGCTGGGCTGTTGGGCGTGATGGATTCGATTTCCTGGTCCGGCGTGGTGTCATTGATCCTTTGGGTGTGTGCTGTGGGCTCGAAAAAGGTGGTGTCTGCTATGGGTTGTTCAGGGCAGTCTGTGAACCGCAGCCTCGTTTGGTCCAGGTGCTTTCTGCAAATTTGTCCATTGTCTAGTTTGACTACAAACACCCTACTCCCTTCTTTAGCTAACACCGTAACCGCGATCCACTTGGGACCATGTCCATGGTTTAACACAGACACAGGGTCATTCAGATCAATTTCCCGTGGCGTGACCATCGTTTACATTTTGTTGCTGCCGCCTGCTCTCTACCTGATCATGCAGGTTGGGGTGAACCAGCAAGAGTCTGGTTTTAAGTTTCCTGTTCATGAGTAGCTCAGCCGGGGCACCCCTGTGAGTGAGTGGGGTCTCGTGCGGTAGCTGAGTAGTACTCGGGACAGGCGGGTTTGGAGTGAGCCTTCTGTGACTCGTTTAAGGCTCTGTTTGATTGTTTGTACTGCCCGCTCTGCCTGCCCATTGGAGGCTGGTTTAACCGGGGCCGAGGTGAATGTTTGATCCCATTGCGGGTCATGAATTCTTTAAATTCGGCACTGGTGAAACATGGCCCATTGTCACTTGTGATGTATGTAGCACACAAATCACTGACTCCACACAGTTTGGTGTTGTAATAATTACAGTGACCTTGGTCCTTTATTGTTCATAAGAACATAAGAACATAAGAATTAGGAACAGGAGTAGGCCATCTAGCCCCTCGAGCCTGCTCCGCCATTCAAAAAGATCATGGCTAATCTGGCCGGGGACTCAGCTCCACTTACCCGCCCACTCCCCGTAACCCTTAATTCCCTTATTGGTTATAAATCAACTATCTGTGACTTGAATACATTCAATGAGCTAGCCTCAACTGCTTCCTTGGGCAGAGAATTCCACAGATTCATAACCCTCTGGGAGAAGAAATTCCTTCTCAACTCGGTTTTAAATTGGCTCCCCCGTATTTTGAGGCTGTGCCTCCTAGTTCTAGAATCCCCGACCACTGGAAACAACCTCTCTGCCTCTATCTTGTCTATCCCTTTCATTATTTTAAATGTTTCTATAAGATCACCCCTCATCCTTCTGAACTCCAAGGAGTAAAGACCCAGTCTACTCAATCTATCATCATAAGGTAACCCCCTCATCTCCGGAATCAGCCGAGTGAATTGTCTCTGTACCCCCTCCAAGGCTAGTATATCCTTCCTTAAGTAAGGTGACCAAAACTGCACGCAGTACTCCAGGTGCGGCCTCACCAATACTCTGTACAGTTGCAGCAGGACCTCCCTGCTTTTGTACTCCATCCCTCTCGCAATGAAGGCCAACATTCCATTCGCCTTCCTGATTACCTGCTGCACCTGCAAACTAACTTTTGGGATCGGTGTCCACCGGTACGCTCGCGGCCTTCCGCGAGAGGTGGGCACCGGAGGGACTGGAGTGCATCATCACGCCCGGCAACCAAATTTTAATTTGATTTTACGTTTTAAAGTTTAATTTGTTTTAATTGCCAGTGCTTTTAGTGTCCCCTTCCCTTTTATAGGGGGCACTGGGGAAAAATTGTGATTTTAGTGCCCAAAAAAAAAAAAAAAAAAAAAAGAAAAACACAAAAAAAAAAGGAAAAAAAAGGCCTTGTAAATGTCTGGTGTGTCACCCAGGTCGGGTGGCACGGTTTAATGTTTTTTTTGTTTTGCAGATAAACTCCAAAAAGAGTTTCATGCACAAGGACCCCCAGGTCCCTCTGCATCGCAGCATGTTGTAATTTCTCCGCATTCAAATAATATTCCCTTTTACTGTTTTTTTTCCCAAGGTGAATGACCTCACATTTTCCGACATTGTATTCCATCTGCCAAACCTTAGCCTATTCGCTTAACCTATCTAAATCTCTTTGCAGCCTCTCTGTGTCCTCGACACAACCCTCTTTCCCACTAATCTTTGTGTCATCTGCAAATTTTGTTACACTACACTCTGTCCCCTCTTCCAGGTCATCTATGTATATTGTAAACAGTTGTGGTCCCAGCACCGATCCCTGTGGCACACCACTAACCACTGATTTCCAACCCGAAAAGGACCCATTTATCCTGACTCTCTGCTTTCTGTTCGCCAGCCAATTCTCGATCCATGCTAATACATTTCCTCTGACTCCGCGTACCTTTATCTTCTGCAGTAACCTTTTGTGTGGCACCTTATCGAATGCCTTTTGGAAATCTAAATACACCACATCCATCGGTGCACCTCTATCCACCATGCTCGTTATATCCTCAAAGAGTTCCAGTAAATTAGTTAAACATGATTTCCCCTTCATGAATCCATGTTGCGTCTGCTTGATTGCACTATTCCTATCTAGATGTCCCGCTATTTCTTCCTTAATGATAGCTTCAAGCATTTTCCCCACTACAGATGTTAAACTAACCGGCCTATAGTTACCTGCCTTTTGTCTGCCCCCTTTTTTAAACAGAGGCATTACATTAGCTGCTTTCCAATCCGCTGGTATCTCCCCAGAGTCCAGAGAATTTTGGTAGTTTATAACGAATGCATCTGCTATAACTTCCGCTATCTCTTTTAATACCCTGGGATGCATTTTATCAGGACCAGGGGACTTGTCTACCTTGAGTCCCATTAGCCTGTCCAGCACTACCTCCCTAGTGATAGTGATTGTCTCAAGGTCCTCCCTTCCCACATTCCCGTGACCAGCAATTTTTGGCATGGTTTTTGTGTCTTCCACTGTGAAGACGGAAGCAAAATAATTGTTTACGGCCTCAGCCATTTCCACATTTCCTATTATTAAATCCCCCTTCTCATCTTCTAAGGGACCAACATTTACTTTAGTCACTCTCTTCCGTTTTATATATCGGTAAAAGCTTTTACTATCTGTTTTTATGTTTTGCGCAAGTTTACTTTCATAATCTATCTTTCCTTTCTTTATTGCTTTCTTAGTCATTCTTTGCTGTCGTTTAAAATTTTCCCAATCTTCCAGTTTCCCACTAACCTCGGCCACCTTATACGCATTGGTTTTTAATTTGATACTCTCCTTTATTTCCTTGGTTATCCACGGCTGGTTATCCCTTCTCTTACCACCCTTCTTTTTCACTGGAATATATTTTTGTTGCGCACTATGAAAGAGCTCCTTAAAAGTCCTCCACTGTTTCTCAATTGTGCTACCGTTTAATCTGTGTTCCCAGTCTACTTTAGCTAACTCTGCCCTCATCCCACTGTAGTCCCCTTTGTTTAAGCATAGCAGCTCCAAAGTGCCTCTCAGGTATGGTGGGCAGCCTTTTATACTGCCTGTTGCAGCTACTTTCAGATCTCCCACCACAGCGCCCTCTGTGGTGCACCATTGTACTTATATTATACATTTAATGTACCTGGACAATACACATCATCTCACTCCCCACCCCACACAGTTCCAAAAGCCATTGTCGGTAACCTCGGCCTTGTTTGTCCTGGTGGGTTAGTGAGTGTGAATCCATGACCATCCCATGAGAGATTATTAGGTGAAAGCATGTGGTGTTTGCAGTCCTCGTATGGGTGAAGAAGTGTCGGGTATAACCTCCAACAGAAAACAGGTATACATAGACGGTACATTAGTATGGTACATACAATATGTGGTACAGTACCCATTTAGCATTGTAAATCCTTCCTATCCCTCGTTTCACCTTTTTAAACACAGTAACCAACCAGCATCAACACAAATTTTTTTTTTAACTCTTATCCACACCCGTCACCTTACTCCTCTAGACTTGCTCTTGCCTTACAAAAGTCTCTTTGTGGGGACCATCAGTGGTGTGGGGCCCTTTCAAGGCTCCCGGGTGCATTGCCCTTTTAAGACGCCATCTTGTGGTTCCCACGAGGCTTTCCTTGGGCCATTTTAGTCGCTTTGCTGGCCTTTGTCTGCCGAGCGCTGCTGCCACGAGGCCGCCGCCATCTTGAGCTCGCTGACAAAGAAGAAAGAAAGTATAAAATCACGCTTGAAAGGGAGGGAAATTCTGGCCTCGGCTCCAGCATTGCAGGTAGCATCGATAATCCGCACGTTGGTGATGATCCGAGCCCTCTCATTACAACAACCATGGTAGGAGGGACTGCGGTGGAATGATTGCATCCTTCGGGTAGTTGTTGTAGATGTAGGGGAAGTAACACATAGCAAAGCAGTGGAAGCTTTTAAGGAGGCTGGATCGATTGTGCGATTATGCGTGCGGAGAGAGAAGCCCGCCTGGAAAGATCTTAGAATTGAAACTTGTTGCGTTCTCCCGGGCCGCCGCTGTAGCCTCCTCTCCGGCCGTTCCGGCCGCCGCTGTAGCCTCATCTCCTGCCGTTCCGGCCGCCGCTGTAGCCTCCTCTCCTGCCGTTCCGGCCACCGCTGTAGCCTCATCTCCTGCCGTTCCGACCGCCGCTGTAGCCTCCTCTCCGGCCGCCGCTGTAGCCTCCTCTCCTGCCGTTCCGGCCGCCGCTGTAGTCTCTAAAGCCGCCCGACTTTTTCTCTGCGTGGGCCCCCCGGCAGTTTCTCGGCCATCGATGGACCTCCTGCTCATCGCCTGCGCGCCCCGCTGGCTCGCACCCCAGCTGTCGGCCTGCACCTACAAGACTGCTCTTTGGGAACCCGGGGAGCAGCAGTCTGTGGAGGAATGAAGTCTTCCCAGCTCCCACGGACTTTCCCCATCCATCTCCTGCCGAGTAGTGTCGGCCAATCGCCTGCAATAACCCACAAGGGTAAACCGTGCGTCTCGCCCCCATGAGATAGCTGCACGTCCGCTCTGCCGAGAACAGGTATCAGTTCCTTAGTGTAAGTACGCAGCTTCACCAGGACCGGGACCAGCTTGGGTCGTGCAGCCGGGTTACCCCACAGTTTTTCAAAAATTCTCTGGCTCATCAACGACGGACCCGATCCCGTATCCACTGCCATACTCACTGGGACTCCGTTGATTTTGACTTCCATAATCACTGGGGGCGAATCGTCGGTGCATGTATACAGTCCCAACCCCTCATCTTCTTCTACCTGCTCCTCGCTGAACAGTGGATCATCCACCATCTCCTCAGCCACGCGGTGAGTCAGATTTCTTTTACACATACGCTGCAGGTGGCCTTTAATGTGGCAGGTATTGCACGTGTACACCGCAGACCTGCACCGGTGAGCCCCATGGCTTCCTCCGCAGTGCCAGCATGGTGCTGCTTGATTGGCCCCCCTCAGCGGACTCTGAGTTCCAGGATTCCGAAGTCCGTGCTTTCTGCCCTGGGCAGAGCCACGTTCTGCAGTTTTGTCCGTGGTGGGCCGCCATCGAGACTGAGTGGATCATCTGCTTGGTGCTGCAAGTCGATGCAATAAACGCCCTGCTGGTGGTGATGGCTTGCTTCAGGGTGACTGTAGGTTCCGTGGATAGCAGCTTGTGAAGGAGACCCTCATGGCCAATCCCCATAACAAAAACGTCTCGCAACGCGTCTGCAAGGTGTGTGCCAAAATCACACGGCGCCGCGAGTCTCCTGAGGTCCGTAGCATATTTGGTGACATCCTGGCCCTCAGGTCTGCAGTGATGGTAAAATTTGTACCGGGTCGTGAGGATGCTTTCCTTTGGTTTAAGTTGGTCACGAATGAGTGCGACCAGTTCCTTATATGACTTGTCCTTGGCGCTCCCAGGTGCCAGCAAATCCCTGACGAGACAGTAAACCTCATCGCCACAGCTGGAAAGTAATATCGCCTTACGTCCGTGTGCCCTGTCAGGTCGTTTGCTGTGAAGTAGTACTCGAGCCTTTCCGTAAAGGCCTCCCAATCATTTCCCAACGTAAAATCCTTTAACGAGCCCAGAGTCGCCATAGTTGCGTGATCTGTGAAGTTCGTCCGTGTCCTCGTCGCCAATGTGATGTATGTAGCACATAAATCACTGACTCCACACGGTCTGGTGTTGTAATGACTGCAGTGACCTTGGTCCTTTATTGTTCAGCTCCAGAGTGCCTCTCAGGTGTGGTGGGCAGCCTTTTATACTGCCTCTTGCAGGTACTTTCAGATCTCCCACCACAGCGCCCTCTGTGGTGCACCATTGTACTTATATTATACATTTAATGTACCTGGACAATACACAACATCACTGACCAGTATGTCAGGCAGGCCGTGGGTGGCAAACATGGCCCTCAGTCTTTCAATGGTGGCGCTGGCGGTGCTTACCGACATTATTTCACATTCAATCCATTTTGAAAAATCATCCACCACCACCAGGAACATTTTACCGAGAAACGGGCCCGCATAGTCGACATGGATCCTCAACCATGATCTGGAGGGCCAGGACCACAAACTTAGTGGTGCCTCTCTGGGCACGTTGCTCAACTGAGCACATACGCTGCATTGCCGTACACAGGACTCTAAGTCAGAGTCGATACCGGGCCACCACACGTGGGATCTGGCTATCGCTTTCATCATTACTATACCCGGGTGTGTGCTGTGGAGATCCGAGATGAACGTCTCCCTGCCCTTTTTGAAAAGCACTACGCAGTTACCCCACAACAGGCAGTTTGCCTGAATGGATAGCTCGTCCTTTCGTCACTGGAACGGCTTGATTAGCTCTTGCATTTCAATGGGAATGCTGGCCCAGTTCCCATGCAGTACACCGTTTTTTACTAGGGACAGCAGAGGATCTTGGCTGGTCCAAGTCCTAATCTGGCGGGCCGTGACAGGTGATTTATCATTTTCAAACGCTTCCATGACCATCAACAAGTCTGCGGGCTGCGCCACCATCAACAAGTTTGCAGGCTGCGCCATTTCCACCCCCGTGGTGGGCAATGGTAGCCGACTGAGAGCATCCACACAGTTCTCAGTGCCTGGCCTGTGGCGGATGGTATAGTTATACGCTGATAGCGCGAGTACCCACCTTTGTATGAGGGCTGAGGCATTAGTATTTATCCCCTTGTTTTCAACGAACAGGGATATGAGAGGCTTGTGATCAGTTTCCAGCTCAAATTTGAGGCCAAACAGATACTGATGCATTTTCTTTATCCCGAACACACATGCTAATGCCTCTTTCTCAACCATGCTGTAGGTCCTCTTGGCCTTAGATAAGCTCCTGGAAACATAGGCGACAGGTTGCAACTTCCCCGCAACATTAGCTTGTTGTAATACACACCCGACTCCGTATGACGATGCATCACATGCTAGCACAAGTCTTTTACGCGGGTTATACAATACAAGCAGCTTGTTGGAGCATTAAATGTTCCTGGCTTTCTCAAAAGCAATTACTTGTTTTTTTTCCCCATACCCAGTTCTCACCTTTATGCAATAACACATGTAGGGGCTCTAAGAGGGTGCTTAACGCCGGTAGGAAGTTACCAAAATAGTTGAGGAGTCCCAGGAATGACTGCAGCTCCGTGATGTTCTGTGGCCTGGGCGCGTTCCTGATAGCCTCTGTCTTGGTGTCTGTGGGCCGAATGCCGTCCGCCGCGAACTTTCTCCCCAGAAACTCCACTTCTGTTGCCACGAAGATGCATTTCGACCTCTTCAGCCGCAGCCCTATGTGATCCAGTCGCTGGAGGACCTCCTCCAGGTTTTGTAGGTGCTCGACGGTGTCCCGACCCATGACCAATATGTCGTCCTGAAAAACCATCGTGCGTGGTACTGACTTGAGTAGGCTCTTCATGTTTCTCTGGAAGATCGCTGCAGCCGACCGAATTCCAAACGGGCATCTGTTGTAGATGAATAGTCCCTTGTGCGTGTTGATGCAGGTGGGGCCCTTCGAAGACTCCTTCAGCTCCTGCGTCATGTAGGCCGAAGTCAGGTCGAGCTTGGTGAACATCTTGCCTCCTGCCAGCGTCGCAAATAGATCGTCTGCCTTAGGTAACGGGTATTGGTCCTGTAGCGAGAAACGATTAATAGTTACTTTATAATCGCCGCAAATCGTGACCGTGCCATCACTTTTGAGTACTGGAACAATCGGGCTGGCCCACTCGGTGAATTCCACTGGGGAGATGATGCCCTCGCGTTGCAACCTGTCCAGTTCGATTTCCACTCTATCCCTCATCATGTGAGCTACCGCTCCGCTTTGTGGTGAATGGGTTGTGCCTCTGGGACCAAGTGGATCCGCACCTTCGCCCCGGAAAAGTTTCCAATGCTGGCTCAAAAAGGGAAGGAAATTTGTTAAGAACCTGGGTACATGAGGCCTCATCGACATGTGATAGCGCTCGATGTTATCCCAGTTCCAGCGGATTTTGCCCAGCCAGCTCCTTCCAAGCAGTGTGGGGCCATCGCCCGGGACAATCCAGAGTGGCAATTCATGCACCATGCCCTCATAGGTGACCTTGACCGTGGCGCTGCCTAGGACAGTGATAAGCTCTTTGGTGTACGTTCTCAGTTTCGTGTGGATGGGGCTCAGGGCTGGTCTAAGTGCCTTGTTGCACCACAGTCTCTCAAACATCTTTTTACTCATGATGGATTGGCTAGCTCCAGTGTCCAGTTCCATGGGCTATGGGTAAGCCATTCAATTTTACATTGAGCACTATAGGTGGACATTTCATCGAAAATGTGTGTACCCCGTGTACTTCAGCACCTGCCTCCTCTCTCTCGAGGCTCGAAATTGCTTTGATCCACCATGGACCGATCTTCCTCTGCCACGTGGTGGTTAGAAGGTTTTGCAGAGCTTGCAGCTCATCTGCAAGTTCGTTGGAGGCGCCCCATTGTTCCACAGCTCTTGCAAACATACCCTTTGAAGCGGCATGAATAGACTGAATGAAAGCCTCCACAACGCCAACAAAGTGTGAATTGCCTTGCATTCATCCTTTGTTGCAGACTCTGAGTCATCTGGGTCACCTGAGGCTTGCTTGCAGTTGCAGACTCATGGTTTCTGCCCTGTACATTTCTGCTCGCAAACACAGTTCCAGTTAATTTATGAACATTGCTCGCACTTGTGTGCTGAGAGATTTGTTTGGTGTTATCATTGGTGGACATAAACGCCTGTGCTGTCACAATGGCCTTATTGAGGGTTGGTGTCTCTACAGTCAAAAGTTTTCGTAGGATGGTCCCGTGGCCAATGCCCAGTACAAAAAAGTCTCTGAGCATTTGCTCCAGGTAGCCATCAAACTCACATTGTCCCGCAAGTCGCCTTAGCTCGGCGACGTAGCTCGCCACTTCCTGACCTTCAGATCGCTGGCACGTGCAGAACCGATACCTCACCATCAGCACGCTCTCCCTTGGGGTAAGATGCTCCCGAACCAGTGTACACAGCTCCTCATACAACTTATATGTGGGTTTCACTGGAGCCAGAAGATTCTTCATGAGGCTGTAGGTCGGTGTCTCGCAGACCGTGAGGAGGACCGCTCTCCTATTTTGCAGCGCTTCCTTCTCCGTCCAGCTCATTGGCTACAAAATACTGGTCTAGCCGTTCGACATAGGTTTCCCAGTTCTCACCCTCCGAGAACTTCTCCAGGATGCCCACAGTTTGCTGCATCTTTGCGTTGGATTCGTATACTCGTCGCCAGTTATTGTGTTTCTAACACAGATGAGACTGCATTCAGGGAGGTTAAAGTAACAGTGACCTCAGTCTTTATTAAGACACTCCAGAGTAAGTAACAGGCCTTAAGGGCCGGCTTATATACAGTGCTCCCAAGGGATATTGGGATCCCTTGGAACTTCAGGGGATATTGGGATCCCTTGGAACTTCAGGGGATGCGCTCCCTGGTGGCAGAACATGGGAGTGCATGCTTTACAGATACACAACATGAATGGTGACAGATTAGGAAAAGGGGAGGTGCAACGAGACCTGGGTGTCATGGTACATCAATCATTGAAGGTAGGCATGCAGGTACAGCAGGCAGTAAAGAAGGCAAATGGCATGCTGGCCTTCATAGCGAGGGGATTTGAGTATAAGAGCAGGGAGGTCTTACTGCAGTTGTACAGGGCCTTGGTGAGACCACACCTTGAGTATTGTGTGCAGTTTTGGTCTCCTAATCTGAGGAAGGACATTCTTGCTATTTAGGGAGTACAGCGAAGATTCACCAGACTGATTCCCGGGATGACAGGACTGACATGAAGAAAGACTGGATCGACCGGGCTTATATTCACTGGAGTTTAGAAGAATGAGAGGGGATCTCATAGAAACATATAAAATTCTGACGGGATTGGACAGGTTAGATGCAGGAAGAATGTTCCCGATGTTGGGGAAGTCCAGTATCAGGGGTCACAGTCTAAGGATAAGGGGTAAGCCATTTAGGTCCGAGATGAGGAGAAACTTCTTCACTCAGAGAATTGTGAACCTGTGGAATTCTCTACCACAGAAAGTTGTTGAGGCCAGTTCGTTAGATATATTCAGAAGGGAGTTAGATGTGGCCCTTACGGCTAAAGGGATCAAGGGGGTATGGAGAGAAAGCAGGAATGGGGTACTGAAGTTGAATGATCAGCCATGATCATATTGAATGGTGGTGCAGGCTCGAAGGGCCGAATGGCCTACTCCTGCACCTACTTTCTATGTTTCTATGGCCCCAAGTTTCATCCCGCGGCGAAAACAGCGCACCTCCGAGCTGGGCGCCTGTTTTTCGCGCCGAAAACTGCGCTTAAAAAAAAGTCCGATATTCTCGAGCTCCTTGGAGCTCGATGTCTGCTTGGCGTGGTGCACTGTTCGCAGCAGGGGGCGGAGCCTAACACTCGCGCCGGTTTTCTAAGTAGCAGGGGGCGGGTACAATTTAAATTAGCCTTCGTGGTGCCGGCAACCCTGCGCGTGCGCGTTGGAGCGTGTGCGCATGCGCAGTCTCACACAAACATTGGCACTCGGCCATTTTTAAAAGGACTGCAGAAAAAGTGAAGATTTGTTTCTTGGTCCCCTGGAAAGGCTTGTAATTTAATTTTTTTTAATATTTCTGTGTGTGAGGGAGTGCTTTTAGCAGCACTGCTGAATAAATCACCTGCTCAAATCAGTGAGTTCAGCTTTTCACTGCTAAACTTGCAGAACCGGTGCTGCATTGGTGCATGCAAATTAAGGACTGTGTGTTTTGAGAAATAAGAGTGCCAATTCAACTTTGCAATGGATCAACGTCCACCAAGAACAAAGAATTTCTTGCATGAGGAAGTGGAGATATTAGTCAACGTAATTGAGCAGAGATGGCAGGAGTTAGATACCAGCAACAGAGGTCGCATAAAAGTGCCACCAAAAGAAATGAAGAAACGCTGGAACCAAGTTGCAGAAGATTACTGCGCCGTGGTGCATACCAGGAGATCTGGAAGTCAGTGTAAAAAGAAATGGCACGACCTTGGTCAAGTAGTTAGTGTAAGTAATATTTCCCATTTTTTATTTAATCGTAATTGTAACCTGGCTATCTGTATGTCCCACCTTGCAGACTGACACACTCTGTAAAAATTTATATTTTACTCTTTGCAGAAGAAATTGGCCCACAACAAAAGGGAGGCAACTCGGACAGGAGGAGGCGTGCCCAATCTGCATCCACTGACACCCTTGGAACAAAGGGTAGCTGCTATGATGAGTCATACATGGAGAAAAGCAATCGGTACAGCACAAGCTGGGCCCGCACGCGAGGAAGAGGGTAAGTCCTAAAAATGCATCGTGACCCTTTAAATCAACCTGCTGCCTAACCTGCTATGTGTGAGAGTACTCATGTCACCCATCCGGCCCCCTCCCTTGCTGTTAAGCATTTGACTGTTCTGATGAATTTTGCAGAACATGATGATAATGATGATGATGACGATGATGACGATGCTGCTGCTGCCAACCCTGAGGATCCTGAGGGTACAGAACAAGAACCAGTACAACCAGCTGCGGACAATCCAGACTGGATGATGGCAGTGATGAGTGAAACATCTGCACTTTAATGTTTATGAGCCCCCATCAAGGGGCATCAGAGTTTCAACCCCTAGCATAGGTCTTGGTTCCACCTTCCATGGTTTCGCTTCCGATGTTGCGGGTCCCAGTGGTGCTGCTGGTATAATGCAGCATTCTACAGTCAGTGCACTACCATCCCAGCCTGCGCCTCCCTCTCGCATAGGTTCTGCTTCCACCTACTATAGTTTTGATTCCGACGGTTCGGGTCCCAGTGTTGCTGCTGATATCATGGAGCAGTTTGCACCCATTCTTCCAACATCCCAGCCCACGGCTCGCATTCGAGTGCTGTCGTCTGGAACACCGAGCGTCCTACCATTCCAGCCCGAACATCTCCCTCCAGTTCAGCCGTCTGCAACACAGAGCATCCCACCATTCCAGCCCGAGCCTCTCCCTCCAGTTCAGCTGTCTGGAACACCGAGCGTCCCACCGTCCGTGCCCGCGCCTCCCAGTGTAGTGGTGCCACAAGGCAGACCCAGGCAGAGAAGGAGATTGGAGACACGCTCTCCTGAGATGCAGCGTGCAACAGATGCGACTCAGGTTGTGGCATTGGGTATGGAGACCAATGAGCTTACCCGATCACTCATCGGTGGCGTCAGTGCAGTAGGTGAAGAGTTGACGGTCCTGACGGGAGAAATAGCAGTAATGACACGGGAACTTCGGGAGGGAATGTCCGAGGGAGTGTAATCGACGGCACAGGCCGTCAGGGAGGGCATGCAAGTGTCGGCACAGGCCGTCAGGTAGGGTATGCAAGTGTCGGCACAGGCTGTCAGGGAGGGCCTGGTTGAGGTAGCTGCTGCAATAAGGGCACACAGCCCGGCCAATCAAATGACACCCCCATGAGGAAGTGAACATTCACTGAGATATGGATGAGACATGGTTGCAGCCTTTCTTTGCTGCTTTTGTTCTTGTTCTTGATGTAGCTGTAGTAGCGTTTTTCAAAGTGAAATTCTTTTGTAAGTTTTGTAACTTTACAACTTATAAGGGATCTTATGGTTTTTAAGTGATCTTATAATGTAAATGCTCTCACATTTTTTTGTATCTTATTTAATTTTGCACCTAAAAAGTGATCCTGAAGTTTAAGAGTTCTTCAGAGTGTAAGATTTTTCACAATGAAACTGTTTTGTAAGTTTTGTAACTTTACAACATATAAGTGATCTCAGGGTTTTCAAGTGATCTTATAGTGTAAATGCTCTCACATTCTGTAAATTATTTAATTTTGCATCTAAAAAGTGATCTTGAAGTGTAAGTGATCTTAGAGTGTAAAATTTTTCACATAGAAAATGTTTTGTAACTTTACAAGTTTATAAGTGATCTTAAAGTTTTTAAGTGATCTTCAAGAGTCATATTAAAAAGTATAGTTTGATACAACAAATATTTTATTAGAGTGACGTTAACTTTTCAATAAAATATGTTTTCATTAAAACTGTTTCATGTTCCATTAACACAACACAATGTAGGAACAATTGCAAAGAATAAACATGTCCATAAGCAAAAGTGGTCGCAGAGCCCTCAGGCATCAGTAGTTGAAGCGTTCACGGATGAGCTGCTGGCGCAAGTCTCGAGCAATCGTTAAAGGGGCACGATGGACGGCCCTCCTCCGACCTCGTGCTTCGGCATCAGGCACTTGCATGCTTTCCTGATTGTCGTTATCATCCACATCCTGGTCTTCTGTAATACTATCAACATGCACTGGACCCTCAAGTAGGTCTTCGGGTTCCACTACAAGCTCCTGCTGCCTCATGATGATAAGTTATGAAGCATGCAGCACACAACAGTGAAGTGACCGACAATCTGAGGAGAGTATAGCAACTGTCCTCCGGAATGGTCCAGGCATCGGAATCGCTGGTTCAATATGCCAATGGTCCTCTCAATGATGCTGCGCGTTGCAATGTACGCCATGTTGTGTTGACGGTCAGCTTCTGTCCGTGTCACGCGTATGGGCGTCATGAGCCAGGTGGTCAGGCCGTACCCTTTGTCTCCCAGTAGCCAGCTCTGCCCTTCTGGCTGCTGCTCAAACATGTCAGATAGAACGCTGTCACGCAGGATGAACGCATCGTGGGTGCTGCCAGGGTATCTCGCATCGACTGACATGATGCGCTGCTTGTCGTCACACACGAGCTGCACATTGATAAGAGTGGAAACCTTTCCTATTTCGGTACTGCTCAGATTCCTCCACAGGTGCTCGCAAGGCTATGTGGGTACAAGCAATGCAGCCCTGTACCTTTGGGAAGCCGGCAATCCTGAAGAAACCCACAGCCCTCTCATGGATCGCTTGTGCAGTCATTGGGAAATTGATGAAGTCATTCCTTCGCGCATAAAGTGCAGCCGTGACCTGGTAAACGCAGGCATGTATTGCACGCTGAGTGATGGCACACACATCTCCAGTTGTAGCCTGAAACGATCCTGAGGCATAGAAAGAAAGTGCAGCTGTTACCTTCACTTCAACAGACAAGGCAGTTGTCCTTCTGCATCTGGGCTGCAAATCTGCTCTCACCATATCACAGATCTCAGTGACAACTTCTCTGCGAAAACGCAGCCTTTTCACACAATCAGCCTTGCTCATGTCCAGGTACGAGCGCCTGGTTCGATATTGTCGACGTGGGTAAGGTCTCCTGCCCATCAACCTACGGGCTACGACGTTCCTGGTGCGGTGAGCTCTAATCAATTCTCTCCTATGCAGTGAATTGATGGCAAACCATTGCATAATACGTGGTGTTGACAATGCAGCACCCATTCTGCAAATTTAAATATAAAACTGTCGATGTGGCTACCTCTCCCTGTCCAAATGGCCTCAGTCCCCCTCACAGCTCGAAGGCTGCTGCTGTATCTTCGGCTGCCGTCGAGCCACTGACGCCGCCCCTAAAGCGTAACCGAATGGCCTCAAGCACCTTAAAGAGCTGCGTGTGTCAGGTGTTGATTCTTCGGCTGTCGGCCAGCCATTGACGCCGCTGATATCCTATGGCCGAATGGCCTCACGTCGGTCTGCTGCTGATTCTTCGGCTGCCGGCCAGCCACTGACGCCGCTGCTATCTCATGGCCGAATGGCCTCGGGTCCGACCGGTGTTGCTTCTTCGCGGCCAGCCACAAAGAGAATGAAGGCCTGCCTCAAGCACCGCAGCTCAGCTCGAAGCTTGCTGCTGCTGTTGGGGCTGCCGTCGAGACACTGACGCCACACCCCTGCCTGTCTCCAACATGAAAGGCCTGCCTGAAGCACAGCAGTTCGAAGGCTGATGTTATTTCACACAGGTAGGAACATGGTTTATTTAATCTTTTCTTTGCTTATAAATTTTTATTCAGGTTGGATTTATTTGTATAATATTTGCATAAGTATAACTAAGGATTGATTGTAGAATTTAATGACTTCCCTTCCCCCCCTCCCCCCCACCTCGTTCCCTACGCCTAATTTGTAACCTATGCCTGATTTTCTAAAGTGTAGACAAGGTTTTTTCGAGCGTACAAAAATCTTCACTTACTCCATTCTAAGTTAGTTTGGAGTAAGTTTTCACTGACGAAACTTTGAAAACAGGCATAAGTGGCCGGACACGCCCCCTTTTGAAAAAGAAATTCTGTTCCAAAGTGAAACTGTTCTCACTGACTAGAACTGGAGCAAACTAAATGTCGAGAATTTCGATTTCTAAGATACTCCGTTCTACACCAGTTGCTCCTAAAAATCAGGAGCAAATCATGTCGAAACTTGGGGCCTATGTTTCTAACCGTTTTTCCGATTGGGACTAGTACCAGCTACTTGCCACGATTGTATATCTACTATGTTTATCCTGATTGTGTGTTGTGTTTGACTATATTTAAACTATCGCTCCTTTAATAAATGCCTTATAACTCCTAAGACCCTCTGGTTATCTGTGTGTGACCTGTGATCCGAAATCTTACACAATATAAACAAATGCAAATACATACCACTATGCAGCAGGAGGCCCTCGAGACATGTGGACATCCGATTCCATCACTATCTCTCAGTTTAAAGTCTACCATTGAAAGAAGTAGTACCTCCCAGAAATATTTGATTAAGATGCAGCAAGACAATCCCAAATTAAGAAGGCAATAAGCAAGTTAGGGGACCACAAGTGGTGGGAACGAGCGTATAATGCCAGCCAGCATCCTACGAATGGTATCAGCAGCCCTAGTAATTGCTCAATGTCTTAATAGTCTTAATAGTTCTAATTATAATGTCATGTTATTTGAGATGCTTAACATGCCGATTGAAACGCCGAACTAATAGTTTAGAGTTGGCATGGTTGGTAGAGGGATGAAAATGAGAGGTCGAAATAGAGTTTTTCTCCCTCTCAAGGTGGGGAGTCTGTTGGAAATTAGGGATACCCAAAATATATGGTTATGAGACTGAAACTGTGACATGAATAATACTGTGTTTAAATGATTGTATTCGAGCTTGAATCAAGGGGTTAGTGTATAAGTTCATAGAATCATAGAATGGTTACAATACGAAAGAAGGCTATTCGGCTTGTCGAGCCCGTGCCGACTCTCAGTCAATCCCACTGTCCTGCACTTTCACCATAGCTCTGCAAAATATTTTCCTTCAGATACTTATCCAACTCCATTTTGAAAGATAACATTGAGTCTGCCTCCACCATCTTTTACATAAGAACATAAGAATTAGGAACAGGAGTAGGCCATCTAGCCTCTTGAGCCTGCTCCGCCATTCAATAAGATCATGGCTGATCTGGCCGTGGACTCAGCTCCACTTACCCGCCCGCTCCCTGTAACCCTTCATTCCCTTATTGGTTAAAAATCTATCTATCTGTGACTTGAATACATTCAATGAGCTAGCCTCAGCTGCTTCCTTGGGCAGAGAATTCCACAGATTCACAACCCTCTTGGAGAAGAAATTCCTTCTCAACTCGGTTTTAAATTGGCTCCCCCGTATTTTGAGGCTGTGCCCCTAGTTCTAGTCTCCCCGACCAGTGGAAACAACCTCTCCGCCTCTATCTTGTCTATCCCTTTCATTATTTTAAATGTTTCTGTAAGATCACCCCTCATCCTTCTGAACTCCAATGAGTAAAGACCCAGTCTACTCAATCTATCATCATAAGGTAACCCCCTCATCCTCCGGAATCAGCCTAGTGAATCGTCTCTGTACCCCCTCCAAAGCCAGTATATCCTTCCTTAAGTAAGGTGACCAAAACTGCACGCAGTACTCCAGGTGCAGCCTTACCAATACCCTGTACAGTTGCAGCAGGACCTCCCTGCTTTTGTACTCCATTCCTCTCGCAATGAAGGCCAACATTTCATTCGCCTTCCTGATTACCTGCTGCACCTGCAAACTAACTTTTTGGGATTCGGGGAGAAATTACAACATGCTGAGGTGCAGAGGAACCTGGGGGTCCTTGTGCATGAAAGTCTAAAAGAGTTTCATGCACAAGGACCCCCAGGTTCCTCTGCACCTCAGCATGTTGTAATTTCTCCCCATTCAAATAATATTCCCTTTTACTGTTTTTATTCCCAAGGTGGATGACCTCACACTTTCCAACATTGTATTCCATCTGCCAAACCTTAGCCCATTCGCTTAACCTATCCAAATCTCTTTGCAGCCTCTCTGTGTCCTCTACACAACCCGCTTTCCCACTAATCTTTGTGTCATCTGCAAATTTTGTTACACTACACTCTGTCCCCTCTTCCAGGTCATCTATGTATATTGTAAACAGTTGTGGTCCCAGCACCGATCCCTATGGCACACCACTAACCACCGATTTCCAACCCGAAAAGGACCCATTTATCCCGACTCTCTGCTTTCAGTTCGCCAGCCAATTCTCTATCCATGCTAATACATTTCCTCTGACTCCGCGTACCTCTATCTTCTGCAGTAACCTTTTGTGTGGCAGCTTATCGAATGCCTTTTGGAAATCTAAATACACCACATCCATCGGTACACCTCTATCCACCATGCTCGTTATATTCTCAAAGAATTCCAGTAAATTAGTTAAACATGATTTCCCCTTCATGAATCCATGCTGCGTCTGCTTGATTGTACTATTCCTATCTAGATGTCCCGCTATTTCTTCCTTAATGATAGTTTCAAGCATTTTCCCCACTACAGATGTTAAACTAACCGGCCTATAGTTATCTGCCTTTTGTCTGCCCCCTTTTTTAAACAGAGGCGTTACATTAGCTGCTTTCCAATCCATTGGTACCTCCCCAGAGTCCAGAGAATTTTGGTAGATTATAACGAATGCATCTGCTATAACTTCCGCCATCTCTTTTAATACCCTGGGATGCATTTCATCAGGACCAGGGGACTTGTCTACCTTGAATCCCATTAGCCTGTCCAGCACTACCCCCCTAGTGACAGTGATTGTCTCAAGGTCCTCCCTTCCCAAATTCCTGTGACCAGCAATTTTTGGCATGGTTTTTGTGTCTTCCAAGACCGAAGCAAAATAATTGTTTAAGGTCTCAGCCATTTCCACATTTCCCATTATTAAATCCCCCTTCTCATCTTCTAAGGGACCAACATTTACTTTAGTCACTCTTTTCCGTTTTATATATCTGTAAAAGCTTTTACTATCTGTTTTTATGTTTTGCGCAAGTTTACCTTCGTAATCTATCTTTCCTTTCTTTATTGCTTTCTTAGTCATTCTTTGCTGTTGTTTAAAATTTTCCCAATCTTCTATGTGGATAACCTTGGCCACCGTATACGCATTGGTCTTTGATTTGATAGTCTCCTTTATTTCCTTGGTTATCCACAGCTGGTTATCCCTTCTCTTACCACCCTTCTTTTTCACTGGAATATATTTTTCTTGCGCACTATGAAGGAGCTCCTTAAATGTCCTCCACTGTTCCTCAATTGTGCCACCGTTTAGTCAGTGTTTCCAGTCTACTTTAGCCAACTCTGCCCTCATCCCACTGTAGTCCCCTTTGTTTAAGCATAGTATGCTCGTTTCTGATACAACTTCCTCACCCTCAATCTGTGTTACAAATTCAACCATACAGTGATCACTCATTCCGAGAGGATCTTTTACTGGAAGATCGTTTATTTTTCCTGTCTCATTACACAGGAGCAGATCTAAGATAGCTTGCTCCCTTGTAGGTTCTGTAACATAGTATTCTAAGAAACAATCCCGTATGCATTCTATGAATTCCTCCTCCAGGCTACCCCGTGCGATTTGAGTTGACTAATCGATATGTAGGTTAAAATCCCCCATGACTACAGCCATTCCTTTTTCACATGCCTCCATTATTCCCTTGATTATTGCCTGCCCCACCGTGAAGTTATTATTTGGGGGCCTATAAACTACGCCCACCAGTGACTTTTTCCCCTTACTGTCTCTAATCGCCACGCACAATGATTCAACATTTTGTACATTAGAGCCAATATCGTCTCTGAACTGCCTTGATATCATCCTTTATTAACAGAGCTACCCCACCTCCTTTCCCTTCTTGTCTATCTTTCCGAATCGTCAGATACCCCTGTATGTTTAATTCCCAGTCTTGGCCACCCTGCAACCATGTTTCTGTAATGGCCACCAAATCATACCCATTTGTAATGATTTGTGCCGTCAACTCATTTACTTTATTTCGAATGCTGCGTGCGTTTAGGTAGAGTGTTTTAATCCTAGTTTTTAAACCATGATTTCTAGTTTTGACCCCTCCTGCAGCCCCTTTATATTCAGTGGCCCTTTTTGTTTTTTGCCTTGGGTTTCTCTGCCCTCCACTTTTACTCATCTCCTTTCTGTCTTTTGGTTTTGTCTCCTTTTTGTTTCCCTCTGTCTCCCTGCATTGGTTCCCATCCCCCTGCCAAATTAATTTAACTCCTCCCAACAGCACTAGCAAACACTCCCCCGAGGACATTGGTTCCAGTCCTGCCCAGGTGTCGACCGTCTGGTTTGTACTGGTCCCACCTCCCCCAGAATCTGTTCCAATGCCCCAGGAATTTGAATCCCTCCCTGCTGCACCACTGCTCAAGCCACGTATTCATCTGCGCTATCCTGCGATTCCTACTCTGACTAGCACGTGACACTGGTAGCAATCCCGAGATTACTACTTTTGAGGTCCTACTTTTTAATTTAGCTCCTAGCTCCTTAAATTCGTCTCATAGGACCTCATCCCTTTTTTTTTACCTATGTCGTTGGTACCAATGTGCCATTTCAGGCAGTGCATTCCATATCCCAACCACTCTGCGTAAAGAAGTATTTTATGTCGCCTTTGGTTCTTTTGCCAATCACC
Organism: Pristiophorus japonicus; assembly: GCF_044704955.1. Classification (NCBI taxonomy): domain Eukaryota; kingdom Metazoa; phylum Chordata; class Chondrichthyes; family Pristiophoridae; genus Pristiophorus; species Pristiophorus japonicus. Next base: position 15,832,631 of record NC_091979.1, on the reverse strand, counting down.
TTAAATCTGTGTCCTCTGGTTTTCAAGCCTTCTGTCAATGGGAACAGTTTCTCTCTAGCTACTCTGTCTATACCCCTCATGATTTGAATGCCTCTATCAAATCTTCTCTTAATCTTCACTGCTCCAAGGAGAACAACCCCAGCTTCTCCAGTCTATCAACATAACTCCAGTCCCTCATTCCTTGAATCATTCTGGTAAATTTTTTCTGCATCTTCTCTAAGGCCTTCACATCCTTCCTAAAGTGTGATGCCCAGAATTAGACACAGTATTCCAGTTGGGGCCGAACCAGTGTTTTATACATGTTCATCATAATTTCCACACTTTTGTACTCTATACTTCTACTTATGAAGCCCAGGATCCCGTAAACCTTTTTAACTGCTTTTGCAACCTGCCTTACCACAGTCAATGATTTAGAAACATAGAAAATAGGTGCAGGAGTAGGCCATTCGGCCCTCTGAGCCTGCACCGCCATTCAATAAGATCATGGTTGATCATTCCTTCGGTAACTCTTTCCTGCTTTCTCTCCATACCCCTTGATCCCCTTAACCCCAAGGGCCATATCTAACTTCCTCTTGAATATATTCAGTGAACTAGATTTGTGCACGCATACCCCCAGGTCTCTCTGTTCGTGCACCCCCTTTAGGATTGTACCATATCATTTATATGTCCTTTCCTCATTCTTTCTACCAAAAGTATTAATTCACACTTTTCTGCATTAAATTTCTTCTGCCACATGTCTGCCCATTTCACCAGCATGTCTATGTCTTCCTGAAGTCTATCACTCTTCAAATTTTGAAATTGTGCCCTGTACACCCATGCCCAACTCATAAGAAAAGCAATGGTCCCAGAACCGTCCTCTGGGCAACACCACTGTGTACCTTCCTCTGGTCCAAAGAACAACCATTCACCACTACTCTCTGCTTCCTGTCATTGAGCCAATTTCATGCCGCCACTGTCCCTTTGATTCCATGTGTTTCAACTTCGCTGGCAAGCCTATTTTGTGGCACTGTGTCGAATGCCTTTCGGAAATCCATGTGCACTACATCAACCACATTACCCTCATCAACCCTCACTGTTACCTTATCAAAAAACTCGATCAAGTTGGTTAAACACGATTTGCCTTTAACAAATCCGTGTCGGCTTTCCTTAATTAATCCACACCTATCCAAGTGACTGTTAATTTTGTCCAAGTGCTCTACTCGGAGCTCCTACACGGCAAATGAGCCCCAGGTGGGCAGAGGAAACACTTCAAGGACACCCTCAAAGCCTCCTTGATAAAGTGTAACATCCCCACCGACACCTGGGAATCCCTGGCCCAAGACTGCCCAAAGTGGAGGAAGAGCATCCGGGAGGGCAATGAGCACTTTGAGTCTCATCGCCGAGAGCATGCAGAAACCAAGCGCAGACAGCGGAATGAGCATGTGGCAAACCAGTCTCCCCACCCACCCCTTTCCTTCAACCACTATCTGTCCCACCTGTTACAGAGACTGTAATTCCCACATTAGACTGTACAGCCACCTGAGAACTCACTTCTAGAGTGGATGCAAGTCTTCCTCGATTTCGAGGGACTGCCTATGATGATGATGTTTGCTGTGCGCAAATTGGCTGCTACGTTTCCTACAACAGCTCAATAGCTGTAAAGCGCCTTAGTTCATCTGGTGGTGGTGAAAGGCACTAGATAAATGCAAGTTTTTAAAAATTTTAGGTAATTTTTTATTTATTTTGTCTTTCTAATTTTATCTAAGGGTAGCTTTAAATGCATTTTTTAAATCATTCCCATGTCAGGGTTCTGCCTGATTCTCATTACTCAAGATGTTCCTTTGCTCAAGGTGTCCCCTTTGCCCAAGATCTCCCTTTTGCCCAAGATGTCCCGTTGCCCAAGATGATCCATTTGCCCAAGATGTCCCTCTGCCCAAGATCTCCTTTTGCCCCAAATGACTCTTTGCCCAAGATGACCCTTTTGCCCCAAATGACTCTTTGCCCAAGATGACCCTTTTGCCCCAAATGTCTCTTTGCCCAAGATGACCCTTTTGCCCCAAATGTCTCTTTGCCCAAGATGACCCTTTTGCCCCAAATGTCTCTTTTCCCAAGATGACTCTTTTGCCCCAAATGTCTCTTTGCCCAAGATGACCCTTTTGCCCCAAATGTCTCTTTGCCCAAGATGACCCTTTTGCCCCAAATGTCTCTTTTCCCAAGATGACCCTTTTGCCCCAAATGTCTCTTTGCCCAAGATGACCCTTTTGCCCCAAATGACTCTTTGCCCAAGATGACCCTTTTGCCCTAAATGACTCTTTGCCCAAGATGACCCTTTTGCCCCAAATGACTCTTTGCCCAAGATGACCCTTTTGCCCCAAATGACTCTTTGCCCAAGATGACCCTTTTGCCCCAAATGACTCTTTGCCCAAGATGACCCTTTTGCCCCAAATGTCTCTTTTCCCAAGATGACCCTTTTGCCCCAAATGTCTCTTTGCCCAAGATGACCCTTTTGCCCCAAATGTCTCTTTTCCCAAGATGACCCTTTTGCCCCAAATGTCTCTTTGCCCAAGATGACCCTTTTGCCCCAAATGTCTCTTTTCCCAAGATGACCCTTTTGCCCCAAATGTCTCTTTGCCCAAGATGACCCTTTTGCCCCAAATGACTCTTTGCCCAAGATGACCCTTTTGCCTCAAATGACTCTTTGCCCAAGATGATTCTTTTGCCCCAAATGACTCTTTGTCCAAGATGATCCTTTTGCCCAAATGACTCTTTGCCCAAAATGACCCTTTTGCCCCAAATGTCTCTTTGCCCAAGATGACCCTTTTTCCCCAAATGACTCTTTGCCTAAGATGACCCTTTTGCCCCAAATGACTCTTTGCCCAAGATGACCCTTTTGCCCCAAATGTCTCTTTGCCCAAGATGACCCTTTTGCCCCAAATTACTCTTTGCCCAAGATGACCCTTTTGCCCCAAATGACTCTTTGCCCAAGATGACCCTTTTGCCCCAAATGTCTCTTTTCCCAAGATGACCCTTTTGCCCCAAATGACTCTTTTCCCAAGATGACCCTTTTGCCCCAAATGTCTCTTTGCCCAAGATGACCCTTTTGCCCCAAATGACTCTTTGCCCAAGATGACCCTTTTGCCCCAAATGACTCTTTGCCCAAGATGACCCTTTTGCCCCAAATGTCTCTTTGCCCAAGATGACCCTTTTGCCCCAAATGACTCTTTGCCCAAGATGACCCTTTTGCCCCAAATGTCTCTTTGCCCAAGATGACCCTTTGCTGCGGGGAGGAGCGTTCCCCGGCCCCGCCTCTCGCGAGATCGGGAGCGAGATGAAGCGCCGTTGCCGCTCTCTCGCGCGAGAGCTGACGGCCGGGTGACCCGCAGCGGACTCGTCTTTCTCCTCAGCGGCGGCGGATCGGAGTAACACCAATCTTGCCGGCGGTAGGCCGCAGCCGCTCGGGGAGAAATACCGGCAGCTGGGAGCGGACAGGAAAAGGTGGGAAATGTTTAACCGCAGGTTGTGTTGTGCCGGGTCGGCTCTCACTTACTGATGCGTCGCTCTCCTGACAACAGTTCGGAGGGGGAGGGGGAGGGTAATTCCAACTCCAACTCCCAGCAGGCACTGCGGGGTGCGCACGCGTACATGGAGCGGCAACCGGGCGGCGCATGCGTATGTTGAGCGACCATTCGCCGCGCATGCGTACACAACCATAACATCGTCGCCACGCAAGTGTGCAGCTAGGCAACCGGTTCGCGCATGCCCAGTTGTGGCGGACTTCACCAGCGTTGGGGCAACAAAATTCTCTCACTCACTCACTCAGGCTTAAAGTTGTGACCTAATTTGTGCTTTTGCACACACACTTAAAAAAACAGATTGTCTTTTTTTAATCGTTCACGGGATGTGGGCGGCGCTGGCACATTTATTGCCCATCCCTAATTGCCCTTGAGAAGGTGGGTTTAGTCCGTAGCCCTGTAGGTTACAGCACTTCAGGTGCACATCCAAATACTTTTTAAATGTGGTGAGGGTTTCTGCCTCTACCACCCTTTCAGGCCGTGAGTTCCAGACCCCCACCTCTGGGGGGTGGGGGGGGGGGTGAAGACACTTCCCCTCAAATCCTCTCGAAAACTCCTACCAATTACTTTAAATCTATGCCCCCTTGGTTGTTGACCGCTCTACTCAGGGAAACAGGTCCTTCCTATCCACTCTATCCAGGCCCCTCATAATTTTATACACCTCAATAAAGTCTCCCCTCGGCCTCCTCTTCCAAAGAAAACAGACCCAGCCTATGCAATATTTCCTCATCGCTAAAGTTCTCCAGTCCACGCAACATCCTCGTAAATCTCCTCTGTACCCTCTCTTGTGCAATCACATCTTTCCTGTAATGTGGTGACCAGAACTGTATGCAGTATTCCAGCTGTGGCCTCACTAGTGTTTTATACAGTTCAAGCATAACCTCCCTGCTCTTGTTTTCTATGCCTCGCCTAATAAAGGCAAGTATTCCATATGCCTTCGTAACCACCTTATCTACCTGTCCTACCTTCAGGGATCTGTTCACTTGCATTTCAAGGTCCCTTTGTTCCTCTCCACTTCTCAGTGTCCTACCATTTATTGTGTATTCCCTTGCCTTGTTAGCCCTCCCCAAATGCTTCTCCAGATTTAATTCCATTTGTCACTGTTCTGCCCACCTGACCAATCTATTGATATCTTCCTGCAGTCTGCAGCTTTCTTTTTCATTATCAACCACATTGCTAATTTTTGTATCATCTGAAGACTTCTTAATCATACCTTCGACATTCAAGTCTAAATCATTGGTGAGCCGCCGCCTTGAACAGCTGTAGTCCTGAAGGTAGTCCTGCAGTGCTGCTAGGGAGAGAGTTCCAGGATATTGACCCAGGCCCTTCTTAAAACACAACAGCAATAACTTACATTTATATATCACCTTTAACGTAGTAAAACGTCCCAAGGTGTTTCACAGGAGCGTAATCGGACAAAAATTTGACACTGAGCCACAAAAGGAGATATTAGGACAGGTGATCAAAGCTGTAGGTTTTCAGGAGGGTATTAAAGGAGGAGATAGAGATAGAGAGGTTTAAGGAGGAATTTCAGAACTTGTGGACAAGGCAGCTGAAGGCACGGTTGGTAATGGTGCAGCAATATAAATTGGGGATGTCAAGAGGCCAGAATTGCAAGAGCGCAGAGATCTTGGGCAGGGGGAGAGAGAGGGGGATTGTAGGGCTGGAGGAGGTTACAGAAATAGGGAGGGGTGAGGCCATGGAGGGATTTAAAATGAAAATTTTGAAATTGAGGCGTCGTTTAACTGGGAGCAAATGTAGGTCAGTGAGCACAGGGGTGCTGGGTGAACAGGACTTGGTGTGAGTTCGGACATGGGCAGCCGAGTTTTGGATGACCTCAGGTTTACGTAGGGTAGAATGTGGGAGGCCAGCGAAGAGTGCATTGGAGTAGTCAAATCTCGAGGTACAAAGGCATGGATGAGGGTTTCAGCAGCAAACATTTGCTTGATCCATTTTTTGGACACCCTTTCTAACATCTTTGGCCCAGTACAAAAGCAAAATGCCGCGGATGTTGGAAATCTGAAATACGAACAGAAAATGCTGGAAATACTCAGCATCTTTGGAAAGAGAAACAGAGATAACGTTTCCTGTCTATTACCGAAAGGTCATTGACCTGAAATATTAACACTCTTTCTCTCTCCACAGATGCTGCCTGACCTGCTGAATATTTCCAGCATTTTTATCTTTGGCCCTTTGCCCTATTTTCTGAATACACTTTGAAGTGCCTTGGGATATTTTTCTACATTAAATGTGCTATATATAGATAGATATATATCTATATGCAAGGCTTTGTTGGGTCTGTAATAACGTCATTTATTTTGTGCTTTACTGCTTCTCATAGTGGTTTACAGAATTTAAAAGTGTAATGTCTTGTTATGTAGGCAATATGTGTACCTTTTAATATCGTTCACTTCTAACATTTCCCCAACGTTGACGGTGTTTTGGAAGAGGAAGATGTTTGAAAGTAACCTGTTTAGCATTGTCTCAAGTGCTGCACTGTTGGAGGTGCCATCTTTCGGATGAGACATTAATACCAAGGCCCCGTCTGCTCTCTCAGGTGGATAGAAAAGATCCCATGTCCCCTATTTCGAAGAAGAGCCAGGGGAGATCTCCCTGGTGTCCTGGCCAATATTTTTCCCTCAACCAATATCGCTAAAACAGATAATCTTTTTCATCATCGCATTGCTGTTTGTGGGAGCTTACTGTGCACAAACTGGCTGCTGCGTTTCCCACATTGCAACAGTGACTATACTTCAAAAGTACTTCAGTGGCTGTAAAGCGCTTTGGGTTGTCCTGAGGTCGTGAAAGGCGATGTATAAATGCGAATTGATTCATTCTATGAATTATTTGTGACTGAAAAGTTGAGCCGCTTTCTCTGCTAGTGCCATTGTCAAGCTGGTGGCTCTGATGCAAGCCTACAGTGACTCTGACATGCTCCATTGCATTCGGGAAGTGTCTGCTTCACCACATCTGATGTAGTTGAGGTCACAACCTTGCCACCTGAGGAAACACAAGCATATAAAGAGATCCTATTCCATGGCACAATGCTGTAAAGCTTCAATTTAAAACTAGCAACTGAGGCCAGAACTGACTATTATAGTGGGCATTGCAGGACCTCGGTAATTCAGTCCTACTTACTACTTACCTACAAATCCCCTGGGAGGACAGACCACCAACGTTAGCGTCCTCGACCAGGCCAACATCCCCAGCATTGAAGCACTGACCACACTTGATCAGCTCCGCTGGGCCACATTGTCCACATGCCAGACACAAGACTCCCAAAGCAAGCGCTCTACTCTGAGCTCCTACACGGCAAACGAGCCAATGGTGGGCAGAGGAAACGTTACAAGGACAGCCTCAAAGCCTCCCTGATAAAGTGCAACATCCTCCACTGACACCTGGGTGTCCCTGGTCAAAGACCGCCCTAAGTGGAGGAAGGGGATCCGGGAGGGTGCTGAGCACCTCGAGTCTCGTCGCCAAGAGCATGCAAAAAACAAATGCAGGCAGCGGAAAGAGCGTGCAGCAAACCAGTACCACCCACCCTTTCCCTCAACGACTATCTGCCCCATCTGTGACAGGGACTGTGGCTCTCTTATTGAACTGTTCAGCCACCTCGGGGCTCATTTTAAGAGTGGAAGCAAGTCTTCCTCGATTCCGAGGGACATCGAAACATAGAAACATAGAAAATAGGTGCAGGAGCAGGCCATTCAGCCCTTCTAGCCTGCACCGCCATTCAATGAGTTCATGGCTGAACATGAAACTTCAGTACCCCCTTCCTGCTTTCACGCCATACCCCTTGATCCCCCGAGTAGTAAGGACTTCATCTAACTCCCTTTTGAATATATTTAGTGAATTGGCCTCAACTACTCTCTGGGTGAAGAAGTTTCTCCTTATCTCGGTCCTAAATGGCTTACCCCTTATCCTTAGACTGTGACCCCTGGTTCTGGACTTCCCCAACATTGGGAACATTCTTCCTGCATCCAACCTGTCCAAACCCGTCAGAATTTTAAACGTTTCTATGAGGTCCCCTCTCACTCTTCTGAACTCCAGTGAATACAAGCCCAGTTGATCCAGTCTTTCTTGATAGGTCAGTCCCACCATCCCGGGAATCAGTCTGGTGAATCTTCGCTGCACTCCCTCAATAGCAAGAATGTCCTTCCTCAAGTTAGGAGACCAAAACTGTACACAATACTCCAGGTGTGGCCTCACCAAGGCCCTGTACAACTGTAGCAACACCTCCCTGCCCCTGTACTCAAATCCCCTCGCTATGAAGGCCAACATGCCATTTGCTTTCTTAACCGCCTGCTGTACCTGCATGCCAACCTTCAATGACTGATGTACCATGACACCCAGGTCTCGTTGCACCTTCCCTTTTCCTAATCTGTCACCATTCATATAATAGTCTGTCTCTCTGTTTTTACCACCAAAGTGGATAACCTCACATTTATCCACATTATACTTCATCTGCCACGCATTTGCCCACTCACCTAACCTATCCAAGTCACTCTGCAGCCTCATAGCATCCTCCTCGCAGCTCACACTGCCACCCAACTTAGTGTCATCCGCAAATTTGGAGATACTACCTTTAATCCCCTCGTCTAAATCATTAATGTACAATGTAAACAGCTGGGGCCCCAGCACAGAACCCTGCGGTACCCCACTAGTCACTGCCTGCCATTCCGAAAAGTATCCATTTACTCCTACTCTTTGCTTCCTGTCTGACAACCAGTTCTCAATCCACGTCAGCACACTACCCCCAATCCCATGTGCTTTAACTTTGCACATTAATCTCCTGTGTGGGACCTTGTCGAAAGCCTTCTGAAAGTCCAAATATACCACATCAACTGGTACTCCTTTGTCCACTTTATTGGAAACATCCTCAAAAAATTCCAGAAGATTTGTCAAGCATGATCTCCCTTTCACAAATCCATGCTGACTTGGACCTATCATGTCACCATTTTCCAAATGCGCTGCTATGACATCCTTAATAATTGATTCCATCATTTTACCCACTACTGAGGTCAGGCTGACCGGTCTATAATTCCCTGCTTTCTCTCTCCCTCCTTTTTTTAAAAAGTGGGGTTACATTGGCTACCCTCCACTCGATAGGAACTGATCCAGAGTCAATGGAATGTTGGAAAATGACTGTCAATGCATCCGCTATTTCCAAGGCCACCTCCTTAAGTACTCTGGGATGCAGTCCATCAGGCCCTGGGGATTTATCGGCCTTCAATCCCATCAATTTCCCCAACACAATTTCCCGACTAATAAAGATTTCCCTCAGTTCCTCCTCCTTACTAGACCCTCTGACCACTTTTATATCCGGACAGTCTGTGATGATGATGATGACTATTTGCTGGTGTGCCCTGTTTGAATTATGTGAGCCCTAGGGGTTTGGAAAGGGCTGTTTTTAGTGATGCAGGCAACTCCTGATCAAAAAACCCAAGATCCGTTAGCATCAGCAACTTGAGGTACACGCAACCTGATTCAGACTTAATGGCCTGGAATTTGCGCTGGGTAATAATTTGCTGTTATTACCCTCTTTGAGACTGACTGCAACTTCAGGATGTAGCGCATGCTAACGCGGAGATCCTGAAGTTGCACTCAGTCATGCGTTGCTCCGATTCTGGCTGCGCTGTCGTCTTTCTTCCCCCCCCCCCCCCCCCCCCCACGCCAGCAATCAGTGAAGTGATGATAAACTTGGGCGCTTACGCTTTAATCTCGTTGTTAAATAACCAATGTTAGGCCTAGTTAGATTAGGTGCAACTGGAGTTTTAACAGTGTTTCACTGCTAAACGAGCATTCTAGCCCTGAAAACTAATTTTGTGCCGTGTCAAACTTCTCCATTATGTTACAAGTTACAATTTTTAAGAAACATAAAAAAGATATTTTTTTTTCAATATTTATTTCAGGTCTACCTTTTCCCCATTTGTTTTCCTCTCATATTTTTAAAAAGCACGAATAAAAGCAACATCTTCACTTCCTGGTTTTCGGTCTGTGAAAATTCTGCATTGTTGACGCCACAGCAGCTCGCCCTCTGGAATTCCTACTACCCTACAATAACTGCACTTCGAGGAAGTATTGTAGTAGCAGGACATTTAGAAAATCATAATACAGTCAAGCAAGACTCAGCATGGTTTTATGAAAGGGAAATCATGTTTGACAAATTTGCTGGAGTTCTTTGAGGATGTAAAGAGCAGGGTGGATAAGGGAGAACCAGTAGATGTCGTGTATTTGGATTTCCAGAAGGATAAGGTGCCACATAAAATTTTACTGCACAAGATAACAGCTCACGGGATTGGGGGTAATATATTAGCATGGGTAGAGGATGGGCAAACTAACAGAAAACTGAGAGGCGGGATAAATGGGTCAATTTTCAGGTTGACGAACTGTAATGGTTGCCACAGGGATCAGTGCTGGGGCCTCAACTATTTACAATCTATAATTAATGACTTGGATGAAGGGACCGAGTGTAATGTAGCCAAGTTTGCTGATGATACAAACATAGGTCGGAAAGCAAGTTGTGAGGTGGACACAAAAAATCTGCAAAGGGATATAGACGGGCTAAGTGAGTGGGCAAATATTTGGCAGATGGAGTATAATGTGGGTAAATGTGAGATTATCCACTTTGGTATAAAAATAAAAAAGCAAATTATTATTTAAATGGGACTAGATTACAAAATGCTGCGGTACAGAGGGATCTGGGGGTCCTTGTGCATGAAACACAGAGTTAGTATGCAGGTACAGCAAATAATTCGGAAAGCAAATGGAATGTTGGCCTTTATTGCAAGGGAGATGGAGTATAAAAGTAGGAAAATCCTGCTACAGTTGTACAGGGTATTGGTGAGGCCACACCTGGAATACTGTGTACAGTTTTGGTCTCCGTATTTAACATAAGAACATAAGAATTATGAACAGGAGTAGGCCATCTAGCCACTCGAGCCTGCTCCGCCATTCAATAAGATCATGGCTGATCTGGCCGTGGACTCAGCTCCACTTACCCGCCTTCTCCCCGTAACCCTTAATTCCCTTATTGGGTAAAAATCTATCTATCATAATACATTCAATGAGCTAGCCTCAACTGCTTCCTTGGGCAGGGAATTCCACAGATGCACAACCATCTGGGAGAAGAAATTCCTTCTCAACTCGGTTTTAAATTGGCTCCCCCATATTTTGAGGCTGTGCCCCCTAGTTCTAGTCTCCCCTACCAGTGGAAACAACCTCTCTACCTCTATCTTGTCTATCCCTTTCATGATTTTAAATGTTTCTATAAGATCACCCCTCATCCTTCTGAACTCCAACGAGTAAAGACCCAGTCTACTCAATCTATCATCATAAGGTAACCCCCTCATCTCCGGAATCAGCCTAGTGAATCGTCTCTGTACCCCCTCCAAGGCCAGTATATCCTTCCTTAAGTAAGGTGACCAAAACTGCACGCAGTACTCCAGGTGCGGCCTTACCAATACCCTATACAGTTGCAGCAGGACCTCCCTGCTTTTGTACTCCATCCCTCTCGCAATGAAGGCCAACATTTCATTCGCCTTCCTGATTACCTGCTGCACCTGCAAACTAACTTTTTGGGATTCATGCACAAGGAGTGTCCTTGGAGATGGAGCACGCGGTGTCCACCGGTACGCTCGCGGCCTTCCGCGAGAGGTGGGCACCGGAGGGACTGGAGTGCATCATCACGCCCGGCAACCAAATTTTAATTTGATTTTACGTTTTAAAGTTTAATTTGTTTTAATTGCCGGTGTTTTTAGTGTCCCCTTCCCTTTTATAGGGGGCACTGGGGAAAATTGTGAATTTAGTGCCCAAAAAAAAAAACCAAAAAAAGAAAAACACAAAAAAAAAAGGGGGGGGAAAAAAAAAAGGGCCTTGTAAATGTCTGGAGTGTCACCCAGGTCGGGTGGCACCGTTTAATGTTTTATGTTTTCGCAGGTAAACTCAAAAGAGTTTCATGCACAAGGAGTGTCCTTGGAGATGGAGCACGCGGTGTCCACCGGTACGCTCGCGGCCTTCCGCGAGAGGTGGGCACCGGAGGGACTGGAGTGCATCATCACGCCCGGCAACCAAATTTTAATTTGATTTTACGTTTTAAAGTTTAATTTGTTTTAATTGCCGGTGTTTTTAGTGTCCCCTTCCCTTTTATAGGGGGCACTGTGGAAAAATTGTGATTTTAGTGCCCAAAAAAAAACCAAAAAAAGAAAAACAAAAAAAAAACCATAAAAAACCAAAAAAAGGAAAAAAAGGGCCTTGTAAATGTCTGGTGTGTCACCCAGGTCGGGTGGCACGGTTTAATGTTTTATGTTTTGCAGATAAACTCCAAAAAGAGTTTCATGCACAAGGAGTGTCCTTGGAGATGGAGCACGCGATGTCCACCGGTACGCTCGCGGCCTTCCGCGAGAGGTGGGCACCGGAGGGACTGGAGTGCATCATCACGCCCGGCAACCAAATTTTAATTTGATTTTACGTTTTAAAGTTTAATTTGTTTTAATTGCCGGTGCTTTTAGTGTCCCCCTCCCCTTTTATAGGGGGCACTTGGAAAAATGTGATTTTAGTGCCCAAACAAAAACCCCAAAAAAAAGAAAACAAAAATAAACACAAAAAAAGGGAAAAAAAAGGGGGCCTTGAAAATGTCTGCTGTGTCATCCAGGGCGGGTGGCACGGTTTAATGTTTGTTTTTTTTTCAGGTAAACTCAAAAGAGTTTCATGCACAAGGACTGTCCTCGGAGATGGAGCACGCGGTGTCCACCGGTACGCTCGCGGCCTTCCGCGAGAGGTGGGCACCGGAGGGACTGGAGTGCATCGTCACGCCCGGCAACCAAATTTTAATTTGATTTTACGTTTTAAAGTTTAATTTGTTTTAATTGCCGGTGCTTTTAGTGTCCCCCTCCCCTTTTATAGGGGGCACTGGAGGAGAAAAAAAATTTGATTTTAGTGCCCAAAAAAAAAAAAAAAGAAAAACACAAAAAAAACCCACAAAAAAGGAAAAAAATGGGCCTTGTAAATATCTGGTGTGTCATCCAGGTCGGGTGGCACCATTTAATGTTTATGTGTTACAGGTAAACTCCAAAAGAGTTTCATGCACAAGGACCTCCAGGTCCCTCTGCATCTCAGCATGTTGTAATTTCTCCCCATTCAAATAATCCCTTTTACTGTTTTTTTTCCCCAAGGTGGATGACCCCACACTTTCCGACATTGTATTCCATCTGCCAAACCTTCGCCCATTCGCTTAACCTATCCAAATCTCTTTGCAGCCTCTCTGTGTCCTCTACACAACCCGCTTTCCCACTAATCTTAGTGTCATCTGCAAATTTTGTTACACTAAACTCCGCCCCCTCTTTCAGGTCATCTATGTATATTGTAAACAGTTGTGGTCCCAGCACCGATCCCTGTGGCACACCACTAACCACCGATTTCCAACCAGAAAAGGCCCAATTATCCCGACTCTCTGCTTTCTGTTCGCCAGCCAATTCTCTATCATGCTAATACATTTCCTCTGACTCCGCGTACCTCTATCTTCTGCAGTAACCTTTTGTGTGGCACCTTATCGAATGCCTTTTGGAAATCTAAATACACCACATCCATCGGTACACCTCTATCCACCATGCTCGTTATATCCTCAAAGAATTCCTGTCTCATTGCACAGGACCAGATCTAAGATAGCTTGCTCCCTTGTAGGTTCTGTTACATACTGTTCTAAGAAACAATCCAGTATGCATTCTATGAATTCCACCTCCAGGCTACCCCGTGCGATTTGAGTTGACCAATCGATATGTCGGTTAAAATCCCCCATGACTACTGCCGTTCCTTTTTCACATGTTTCCATTATTCCCTTGATTATTGCCTGCCCCACCGTGAAGTTATTATTTGGGGGCCTATAAACTACGCCCACCAGTGACTTTTTCCCCTTACTATCTCTCATCTCCACCCACAATGATTCAATATTTTGTTCATTAGAGCCAATATTATCTCTCACAACTGCCCTGATATCATCCTTTATTAACAGAGCTACCCCACCTCCTTTCCCTTCTTGTCTATCTTTCCGAATCGTCAGATACCCCTGTGTGTTTAATTCCCAGTCTTGGCCACCCTGCAACCATGTTTCTGTAATGGCCACCAAATCATACCCATTTGTAATGATTTGTGCCGTCAACTCATTTACTTTATTTCGAATGCTGCGTGCATTTAGGTAGTGTTTTAATCCTAGTTTTTAAACCATGATTTTTAATTTTGACCCCTCCTGCAGCCCCTTTATATTCAGTGGCCCTTTTTGTTTTTTGCCTTGGGTTTCTCTGCCCTCCACTTTTACTCATCTCCTTTCTGTCTTTTGCTTTTGTCTCCTTTTTGTTTCCCTCTGTCTCCCTGCATTGGTTCCCATGGAATCATCAATTATCATCATCATAGGCAGTCCCTTGGAACCGAGGAATACTTGCTTCCACTCTTAACATGAGTCCTTAGGTGGCTGAACAGTCCAATACGAGAACCACAGTCTCTGTCACAGATGGGACAGACAGTCGTTGAGGGAAAGGGTGGGTGGAACAGGTTTGCCGCACACTCTTTCTGGTACCTGCGCTTGTTTTCTGCATGCTCTCGGCGATGAGACTCTAGGTGCTCAGCGCCCTCCCGGATGCACTTCCTCCACTTAGGGCGAACTTTGGCCAGGGACTCCCAGGTGTCAGTGGGGATGTTGCACTTTATCAGGAAGGCTTTGAGGGTGTCCTTGTAATGTTTCCTCTGCTCACCTTTGGCTCATTTGCCGTGAAGGTGTTCCGAGCAGAGCGCTTGCTTTGGGAGTCTTGTGTCAAGCATGCGAACAGGTCTGCCCAGTGGAGCTGATTGAATGTGGTCAGTGCTTCAATGCTGGGGATGTTGGCCTGGTTGAGGACGCTGATGTTGGTGCGTCTATTCTCCCAGGGGATTTGTAGGATCTTGCGGAGACATCATTGGTGGTATCTCTCCAGCGACTTGAGGCGTCTGCTGTACATGGTCCATGTCTCAGATCCATACAGGAGGGCGGGTATTACTACAGCCCTGCAGACCATGAGCTTGGTGGCAGTTTTGAGGGTCTGGTCTTCAAACACTCTTTTCCTCAGGTGGCCGAAGGCTGCACTGATGCACTGGAGGCGGTGTTGAATCTCGTCGTCAATGTCTGCTCTTGTTGATAAGAGGCTCCCGAGGTATGGGAAATGGTCCACGTTGTCCAGGGCCGGGCCGTGGATTTTGATGACTGGGGGGCAGTGCTGTGCGGTGATGACAGGCTGGTGGAGGACCTTTGTTTTACGGATATTTAGCGTAAGGCCCATGCTTTCGTAGACTCAGTGAAAACGTCGACTATGTCCTGGAGTTCAGCCTCTGTATGTGCGCAGACGCAGGCGTCGTCCACGTACTATAGCTCAACGACAGAGGTTGGGGTGATCTTGGATCTGTCCTGGAGACGGCGAAGGTTGAACAGGTTCCCACTGGTTCTGTAAGTTTAGTTCCACTCCAGCGGGGAACTTGTCAACTGTGAGGTGGAGCATGGCAGCAAGGAAGATTGAGCAGAGGGTTGGGGCGATGACGCAGCCCTGTTTGACCCCAATCCGGATGTGGATTGTGTCTGTAAGAACATAAGAAATAGGAGTAGGAGTAGGCCATACGGCCCCTCGAGCCTGCTCCGTCATTTAATACGATCATGACTGATTCGATCATGGACTCGGGTCCACTTCCCTGCCCGCTCTCCATAACCCCTTATTCCCTTATCATTTAAGAAACTGTATATCTCTGTCTTAAATTTATTCAATGATCCAGCTTCCACAGCTCTCTGAGGCAGCGAATTCCACAGATTTACAACCCTCCTGAGAGAAGAAATTTCTCCTCTTCTCAGTTTTAAATGGGCGGCCCCTTATTCTAAGATTATGCCCTCTAGTTCTAGTCTCCCCCATCAGTGGAAACATCCTCTCTGCATCCACCTTGTCAAGCCCCCTCATAATCTTATACGTTTCGATAAGATCACCTCTCATTCTTCTGAATTCCAATGAGTAGAGGCCCAACCTACTCAACCTTTAATCATAAGTCAACCCCCTCATCTCTGGAATCAACCGAGTGAACCTTCTTTGAACTGCCTCCAAAGCAAGTATATCCTTTCGTAAATATGGAACCCAAAACTGCACGCAGTACTCCAGGTGTGGCCTCACCAATACACTGTACAACTGCAGCAAGGCTTCTCTGCTTTTATACTCCATCTCCTTTGCAATAAAGGCTAAGATTCCATTAGCCTTCCTGATCACTTGCTGTACCTGCATACTAACCTTTTGTGTTTCATGCACAAGTACCCCCAGGTCCTGCTGCACTGCAGCGCTTTGCAATCTTTCTTCATTTAAATAATAACTTGCTCTTTGATTTTTTTTTTCTGCCAAAGTGTATGACCACACACTTTCCAACATTATACTCCATCTGCCAAATTTTTGCCCACTCACTTAGCCTGTCTATGTCCTTTTTGCAGATTTTTTGTGCCCTCCTCATATATTGCTTTTCCTCCCATCTTTGTATCGTCAGCAAACTTGGCTGTAATGGACCAGTTGATAAGGATCACGGCCTGTATGTTGTCGTAGAGCAGGTGGAGGATGGTGACAAACATTTGGGGGCATCCGAAGCGGAGGAGGATGCTCCATAGACCCTGACAGTTAACAATATCCAAGGCCTTTGTAAGGTCGAAGAAGGCCATGTATATGGGCTGGCGCTGTTCCCTGCATTTTTCCTGTAGCTGTCGCGCTGCAAAAATCATGTCCGTTGTGCCCCGTAGAGGACAAAATCCACACTGCGACTCTGAGAGGAGCTCCTCGGCCACAGGGTGAAGACGGTTGAGGAGGACATTAGCGATGACTTTCCCAGTGGCTGATAGCAAGCAACTTTCCCAGTGGCTGATAGCAGGGAGATTCCTCTGTAATTGCCACAGTTGGACTTGTCCCCTTTTTTAAAGATGGTCACGAAGCCAAAGAATACTTGCATTGGAGGCAGTTCAGAGAAGGTTCACTAGGTTGATTCCAGAGATGAGGAAAGGTTGACGTATGAGGAAAGGTTGAGCAGGTAGTGCCTATTGGAGTTTTTAAGATTGAGAGGTGATCTTATTGAAAAGTATTAGATTCTGTGGGGGCTTGACAGGGTAGATGCCGAGAGGATGTTTCCCCTCGTTGGGGTATCTAGAACTAGGGGGCAGAGTTTCAGAATAAGCCATTTAAAACGGAGATGAGGAATTTCTTCTCTGTCGTAAATCTTTGGAATTTTCTGCCCCAGAGAGCTGTGGAGGCTGGGGCATTGAATATATTTAAGGCGGAGATAGACCATTTTTTGAGCGATAAGGGAGTCAAGGGTTAGGGGGAGCGGGCAGGGAGGTGGACCTGAGTCCATGATCAGATCAGCCATGATCTTATTGAATGGCGGAGCAGGCTCGAGGGGCCAAATGGCCGACTCCTGCTCCTATTTCTTATGTTCTTAAAGTCAAAATTCTCGCCACAGAGACCGCCTTTGCTTGGCCACTGACCGCAAATTGCGGGCCTATATGTGATGCCCAAAGCTCTCTGGTACACACATCTACAATCAATGAAGACAAAGACTTTGGAGACACTCGATTTCTAACATTGAAGCCAGGGCCAAATTACGACGACAGGTTGCGTAAACTTGGTTTGAATGTCCTTGAGTTTAGAAGGTTGAGGGGTGACCTAATTGAGGTTATTAAAATGATAAAGGGGTTCGATAGGGTAGATCATGAGAAACTATTTCCTCTGGTAGTGGAGTCCAGAGTCCAGGGGGTATAACCTTAAACCTGGGTCATTGAATATCGTTAAGGTGGAGATACAGATTTTTGAATGATAGGGGAGTCGAGGGTTGTGGAGAGCAAGCAGGGAAGTGGAGTTGAGGCCAAGATCAGAGCAGCCATGATCTTATTGAATGGCGGAGCAGGCTCGAGGGGCCGAATGGACTACTCCTGCTCCTATTTCTTAGGTTATGTTCTTAAAATTAGAGCTAGCTCACTCGGGAGTGAAATTCGGGAGCATTTCTTCACACCAAGGTTAGTGAAAATCTAAAAAACACTCTTTTCTGCCCCCCCCCTCCCCCAAACAAAAGCTGTGGATGCTGAGGGTCAATTGAAATTTTCAAGATTGGGGTGGATAGATTTTTGTGGGTAAGTGCATCAAGGGATATGGAGTATAGAGAGTTAAGATACAGATTAGCCATGATCTCGTTGAATGGTGGATGGATCTCGAGGGGCTGAATGGATTACTTCATGCGGGGA
The DNA here is from genome assembly GCF_044704955.1 of Pristiophorus japonicus. NCBI lineage: Eukaryota > Metazoa > Chordata > Chondrichthyes > Pristiophoridae > Pristiophorus > Pristiophorus japonicus. The sequence continues at coordinate 15,814,805 of NC_091979.1, read as the reverse complement.
ATGTTATCCGCCATCTTTTAGATTTCTGTAGAGTTTGACAATGATTAATTTTTTTTCATTTCTTTAGCAGCCTAAAGGATGTCCCTTGGACCATGGGCCAAACTATCTGCATCTGCTCTCGTGGGATAATCACCATCGATAATAAGCGTTATTTCTTTATACAGAAGCTGGATGAAGGGTACGTGATCACTGTTGCTATTGTGGTTTGTTTCCTTGTTGTGTCGGGGTTATGGCTCGCTCTGTGCTAAAAGACATAGACTGCAAAAGGACATAGACAGGCTAAGTCAGTGGGCAAAAACTTGGCAGATGGAGTATAATGTCGGAAAGTGTGAGCTCATGCACTTTGGCAGAAAAAAATCGAAGAGAAAATTAGATGTAGTCCTTACTACTCGGGGGATCAAGGGGTATGGCGAGAAAGCAGGAATGGGGTACTGAAGTTGCATGTTCAACCATGAACTCATTAAATGGCAGTGCAGGCTCAATGGGCTGAATGGCCGACTCCTGCACCTATTTTCAATGTTTCTATGGGCCCAAGTTTCGGACCGCGCATAAAACGGCGCAGACCGGATCTGGACGCCGGTTTTTCGCGCCACAAAGTGCGCCTAAAAAAAACTCACCTATTCTCCGGCTCCCTGCAGGTCCTCTGGAGCTGGGCGCGGCGCAGCACGAGCTGTGAGGGGCGGAGCCAGGTCCCTGCGCTGCAAACAGTGCCGGGACCACTGCACATGCGCCCGACAGAAGGCGCGCATGTGCAGTAGCTCCAGGTGCCCAAACAGTGGGAGGGGCCCGAAGCACGCAGCCCCTAGCCCTAGCCAAATGCCCTCACTGTGGCTGCGTGGATAAGGCTCGCCTCCCACCCGATCGGACCCGACTTGACTCCCGCCCCCCGGCGACCCGACCTGCGCTCCCCCTCCCCCCCCCGACCCAACCCGACCTCCACTCCTTCCCTCTCCTCTCCTTCCCTCCCTCCCTCCCCTCGCCTCCCTCCCTCCCTCCCCTCCCCTCGCCTCCCTCCCTCCTCCCTCCCCTCGCCTCCCTCCCTCCCTCCCCTCTCCTTCCTGCCTCCCTCCCCTCTCCTTCCTTCCTCCCTCCCCTCTCCTTCCTCCCCTCCCCTCTCCTCCCTCCCTCCCTCCCCTCTCCTTCCTCCCTCCCTCCCTCCCCTCTCCTTCCTCCCTCCCTACATTCCCTCTCCTTCCTCCCTCACTCCCCTCTCCTTCCTCCCTCACTCCCTCTCCTTCCTTCCTCCCTCCCTCCCTCCCCTCTCCTTCCAGCCTCCCTCCCTCCCCTCTCCTTCCTCCCTCCCTCCCTACCCCCTCCTCCTTCCAGCCTCCCTCCCTCCCCTCTCCTTCCTCCCTCCCTCCCTACCCCCTCCCTCCCCTCTCCTCCCTCCCTCCCTCCCTCCCCTCTCCTTCCTCCCTCCCTCCCTCCCCTCTCCTTCCTCCCTCCCTCCCTCCCCTCTCCTTCCTCCCTCCCTCCCTCCCCTCTCCTTCCTCCCTCCCTCCCTCCCCTCTCCTTCCTCCCTCCCTCACTCCCCTCTCCTTCCCTCCCTCCCTCCCTCCCCTCTCCTTCCTCCCTCCCTCCCTCCCCTCTCCTTCCTCCCTCCCTCCCTCCCTCCCCTCTCCTTCCTCCCTCCCTCCCTCCCCTCTCCTTCCTCCCTCCCTCCCTCCCCTCTCCTTCCTCCCTCCCTCCCTCCCTCTCCCTCCCTCCCTCCCTCCCCTCTCCTTCCTCCCTCCCTCCCTCCCCTCTCCTTCCTCCCTCCCTCCCTCCCCTCTCCTTCCTCCCTCCCTCCCTCCCCTCTCCTTCCTCC